>NC_061089.1:38363599-38396099 GCF_015104395.2 Macrobrachium nipponense
TAGCCTACTACTTGGCAAAGTTCTGACAACGCCTTTTATCATTTTATTACTCCTATTTTAACCTCATCATTTTATAACTTCATAATGTATAATTTTCTTTAAATAGTGTACAATACTTTATTTAACACATTTAGCCTACATTCCTGAGTTAGCCTACTCGTAAGTCAATACAATATTAAGACGATACAGTGCTAAACTCTTCTAAGAATCTACACATTATTTAGCAGTGACTCTCATATTCTAAATTTGGTATTTCATGATTATCGCTATTAGTTTCTTCGTCATTTATTTTTTATTGTAGAGTGTAGTGAGATGAAAAAAATAATGAATGAATTTCGGTGATCACAGGGCATTTCAGTGTCGCCGTCAGAATGAAAACAAAGCACAACACCATCTATTGAGGACACGACATATGAAATTAATCCGTTCTGAGGCGGCCTTCGTAACATGAGCTTTTCGTATCTTGAACCGCATTTTACATGTAAAATGCCTAATCCGTTCCAAGCCCTCCAAAAACACCCCATTAAATTTCATAATAAAGCTAAATTGACCTATAAACAATGAAATACTACAACAAATTGGACCATTCAGTACCTAACTTAATACGTACTAGTACTAATATGTACATACCTGTAAATAAAGTGTATTAGTGTACATGGTATACAAGAAATACTGTATGTACATACGTACGTGTGTAGTAAAATGTGGAATCTTACCTTTCGAGTGAGGCTATCTCCGAAAGTGGCGACAGAGGAGGAGGACAAACGGTAGAAAACTTCTTATAGTACGTACACTTAACTTTACGAAACACATTAAAAATATCAGGAAACATAAACTAAACTTTAGGAAACACATTAACAAAACTGTAACACTTAACTTTACAAAAAACTTACAATTAAATTTTTTTTCTCTTTTTTTTTATTTTTACATTTATTTTTACTTTTTATATACTTTACATTTTTTTTTGTATACAAAATTTAAATTTCTTTACCACTTTTAACTTTCTGTTTTTTTGTAGTATCAATTGGATCTTCCTTTTTGCTTACTCCTGCTAGTACTAAAGGCCTCTTTAAAAAATAACTATCCAAGGAAGATTGCTTCTACCTGCTTTTCAAAATGCTCTTGAAACGACGCAGGCAAATTTCATCGAACTGCACAAGCATACGAACTGTGTAAGCCTTTTCGGGGTGTCTCTTTTCTACAAATAATTGCACCTTATGAAAAGCAGGTAGAGCATCCTTAATTTCTGCCGTTGTCATAGGGTTGTCCTCCTCCTCCTCGCTGCTGCTAGAGAACTCTTCTTGAACGACGTTATGTTGCATGGCCTACAACTCCTTCAGGTCATCCGTGGTAAGCTCCTCACGGTGCTCCTCGAGAAGGTCATTGATGTTGTCCTTGTCGACGACCAGCCCCATGGACTTGCCGAGTGTAATGATCTCGTCAAGATCTGGTTGCAAAACAGTTTCAGAATCATCAACTGTTCCTGAATCTGCCACACCAGCTTCGCCCACATCGAATCCCTCGAAGTCTCAGGCGGATACGGCATCAGGCCAGAGTTTCCTCCACGAAGAATTCAAGGTTCGCCTCGAAACCTCCTGCCAAGCTTGACCGATGAGTCAGATGCATATCACAGCATCGAAATGCTCCTTCCAAAATTCATGCAAGGTGAGGTTTGTGGTATCAGTGATGTTGAAACATCTCTTGAAAAGATGTTGCGTATACAGCTTCTTGAAGTTCGATATCACTTGCTGGTCCTTGGGCTGGAGGAGAGGGATGGTGTTAGGCGTAAGATAAAGAACCTTGATAAAAGAATACTCCGCTAGTATATCTTCCTCGAGGCCAGGAGGGTGAGTAGGGGCATTGTCCAACAACAGCAGACATTTCAGAGGGAGGCGCTTCTCTTCCAAGAATTTCTTCACTGTCGGGTCGAAACACAGATTTACCCACTCGGTGAACAAAAGTCTCGTTACTCAGGCTTTCGCATTAGCCGTCCACATCACTGGAAGCTTCTCCTTAAGTACTTTGTGGGCCTTAAAGGCTCGAGGAGTCTCCGAATGATAGACAAGTAGGGGCTTCACCTTGCAATCCCCTTGGCGTTCGAACAAAGTCCGAGTGTAAGCCTGTCTTTCATAGGCTTATGCCCGGGTAGCTTCTTCTCTTCCTGTGTGATGTATGTCCGACGAGGCATTTTTTTCCAAAAAAGGTCAGTCTCATCACAGTTGAAGACTTGCTGAGAACTGTAGCCTTCCTTGATTGTCATCTCGTCGAACGTCGTAATAAAGGCTACGGCCGCTTTCGTGTCCGAGCTGGCCGCCTCCCCATGCCGCACCACCGAATGGATGCCAGTCTGTTTACGGAATTTTTCGAACCACCTCCGAGAAGCCTTGAACTCAGGGGTTGGCGTCGATGTCGCTTCTCCTCCGTCGTCTTCGGCCTGGGCAATCAAATCACTGAAAATAGCGCTGGCCTTGTGGCAGATTGCCGTCTCGGTTATCGTATCGCCAGCGATTTCTTTGTCTTTTATCCAGACAAGAAGCAGCCTTTCCATCTCGTCGTGCACATGGCTCCTCTTGCTAGACAAAATAGTCACGCGCTTGGAGGGTGTAGCTGCTTTGATGGCTTCCTTCTGCTTAAGGATGGTGCCTATTGACGACGGATTTCACCCATGTTCCTTGGCAATCACACTCAATCGCATACCAGCTTCATACTTCTTGATAATCTCCATTTTTGTCTCCAAAGAAAGCATCCTCTTCTTTCCTACTTCAACTTTCTGGGGATCTGTGTCTACATATATACTGTACGTAATTAAGTTTTGTAGTATGTATACGTATGTAGTAAAGTTCTCACACAACTCGATAAAGTAGTACTACAACGAAATCACTAACGAATTTACATTAATAAACAAAATCGTATAGAACGAATGAATTCCGCGTGCTTACGATAACGATGCTGCTAGCAAGTGGCTGAAAAAGCACGCTGCTATGTAGATGCATGATGGGGTCATGGGAGAGATGCTGACCAATAGGAGAGCAGGATCTTATGGCAGTGACTAGCATCAGGAACCAATGGGGAGAGTGGGAGGATGGTGGCAAGTCTACTCAGTTGGCGGGGCGCAAGTTTTAAAATTGTTATCGGTGGTCCGGGCGAATCTCGGGACTTTACAGTAACAACCTTTCGTATCCTGAACTATTTTCGTATGTAGAGCCCAAAAAAATCTTTGTATTTGCTTTTGTAACTCAAATTTTTTGTAAGTTGAGCCTTTTGTATGTCGAGGTACCACTGTATATATATATATATATTATATATATATATATATATATATATATATATATATATATATATATATCTATATATATATATATATATACATATATATATATATATACATATATTCTATATATATATATATATATATAGAGAGAGAGAGATGAGAGAGAGACGAGAGGGAGAAGAGAGAGATGACGAGAGAGAGAGAGATATGTAAACCGAAGTTGATAATAATTTTGTCCTCTCGTGGGTTCAAACCACCACCCAGCGGACAGAGAAGAAATCAGGACTTCAGTCGTTATTGATTCGGCTAACAAGTGAGGTTATAAGTTTATACAGACTCTGGCCTTACAAATCACTGTTGAACTTGGATATTCGTAATTAGATTCGATATCCAACCCCCTGTATCATGTTAACAAATTTGAACGTTTGCCGCATGTAGCCATATTATAAATAATTATCATATCACCGTGATTCATATAAATTATTCAAGCTACAAATGTCCTTTAATATCTAATTCACTCTACCTCGGAATTAATATATTTTCATGTATGTAAACCAAAGGGGAATTTTTTTTTGCTGATAATAATTTCGTCTTTTCGTGGGTTTGAACCACCGCCCAGCGGACAGAGAAGGAATCAGGACTTCAGTGACATTATCGACTCAGCTAACAAGTGAGGTTATAAGTTTATACCGACTCCGACCTTGCAAATCACCGTTGATATCCAACCCCCTCTGCCATGTTAACAAATTTGAACGGTTGCCAGAATGTAAACATCGAATTATGAATTATGGTAGTGCTTACAGCAATGTTATCTTCCTGTATCCTTTCCAAATTTTAATGGAAGTCTAATTACGGTAGTAATAATGTTTATGATAACATAATATTAATTTTTCACTAAAAATTCATTATCATTTTGGTGGTAAATAATAGAACATTTCAGTCATATGAATGAGAATTATCGTACAGTATATTGGTTGGAGTTTGTGGTGGCGATCAAACATAAATTTACTAAACAGTGTTTCAATATTAGAAAACGTGATATAGAACTGGCTTTGTTATTTTGTTTATTTTGAATTTCTAAGGATACAATAAGTATAACAGCATTTGTAATAACATCATCTTTACATAACCAATTTTTCATGAGATAACTGTTGTTACAAAAGCTAGAAACCACTGATGGCTGATTCCTTAAAGTGAGATATCTTCATACATGGGCTGTGGGTTGTGAGCTATGGTGGTGTTGGCTGAGATAGTAGTGACAGTACAATATGAGTTGTGAATTAAATCCAGGAATAAACAAGTACTCCTTCATCTTGGTCATGTAGTAGTAGTTGCCTTTAGCAGTGAGAACGTCAACTGGCCTGGCTTCTGGCAACTCACCTTGCAGGGGCCACAGTTCATAGCTCATCGATGTATAGACTGAAATAATCTAAGGTTGTGCGTTACTTGACTGCTACCAATGATAGTTGTGCTTTGCTTGAGAGGTTAACACTGGAGATTCATATCCACAAAAGAGACCACATCTGTGACAGCATTGGTACATCTCTTCTGAAGAAAGAGCTACTAGAAGAGAAACTAGCCCCAGCATATCTCACAGGTGAGGTCAGGTAAGCAGTATTATGAATGATATCTGCAACATAACAGATGAAGGTCCTTGTTAAGTTTAGACAAATACCTATGGCAGGGCTCTCCTGGAAATCTCATGCATTTCTGTCAAGGCATCTGAAGGGCAAAATAAAAAGCAAAATACAATAGAAAATAACAAAATATGATCAGAACACTACAAGAGTATAACCCAAGTGTAGTGTAGTGTAGTGTAAAGCAGTAATCAAAATTGAAGTTAATATAAGTAATAAGGGCAAGGTTATTTGCAATTTTCAAGCAAAAGATCAGGAAATGTATGCAAAATATTTACAAAAACTTCCCATGTAATTAAGGCATATATTATTAATATAAAAAACCTTACAGTAAAAGTTAACCAGAAATACATACTGAATGTTGATGGCACCTGTTCCTTACCACTTAGAAAAACCATAAATAGAAAATATAAGTGAGTAGATTACAAAAATGGTAAGAACCCAGATATGTGCATGTACTCAATACAAAACTATTAGCATCATTTTCATCAACTGCAGGATCTTGCCAATGTCTGCTCGGGTAAATGGGAATGAATTACTTCTGGAGTAGGAGAGCAAATGAATTAATGGTGACTGTCTTTGTGTTTATCCAGCATTGTGGGTGAGTAATGTAGTCTATAAGTATACTATCTAAGTTTTACCAGACCACTAAGTTGATTAACAGCTCTCCTAGGGCTGGCCTAAAGGATTAGTTATTTTTTCATGGCTAGGAACCACTTGGTCACCTAATAATGGGGAATCGCCTCAGTGGTGTGGTTGGTATGATCTTTGACTGTCACCTTGGTGGCCATGAGTTCGATTCTCGTGCATTCCACTGACGGGTTAGAGATATGTATTTCTGGGGGTAGAAGTTCACTCTCAACATGGTTCGGAAGTCGCGTAAAGCCGTTGGTCCCGTTGCTGAATAACCACAGGTTATTCAGCAACGTAAAAACACTATACAAACAAACAAACGTAGTAATGGGACCTACAACTTATTTTAGGTTCCGAACCACATTATATCAAGAAATTAATATTGTTGGCTGAGCCAAGAATCGAACTTCGGACACCGTATTGGTAGCCGAGCGCGTAAACCACTCGTCCAACGAGGAACTATGTAGTCTAGATCAGACATGATATACAGTAGGTATACTATACTATACAAAAGGCACTGTTAGATAATAGGAATGGGAACTAAGTACAGAATAATTAATTAGCTAACCCCTTGCTACCTAGGTAATGTCAAACCATATACTATGTACTACTAGACACCAGAAAACCATTTAGTAAAAGATATTAAAATTACCAAAAGAATGCTTACAAAATTACTGAAACAGTTGCTAACTGCTGCAAAGGAAGCTGTTTTCTGATACACAAAGAATGATTACAAATAGAATGAGAACAATATATAATCTGGTAACCCAAGGGACTGAATTGAGTAAAAATGAATTAGTAAGGTACTTGTTAAGCTTAGAACCTAATTTCTGATTACTAGACCTAAAAAGAAAATGATGTGATGAGGGTGAAATAAGTACAAGTAGTGAAATGCGAGTAATTGGCTTTAGGTAATCCTCTCTCAGTGAAAAAAACAAGTCTTTTCAGCAGCTGCCATTACTGCAATTAACTGCTGTGAAATTTGAGACCTTCTTGGCGCAAGTGCATTACTACTACTGCTGCTCTTCGTCAGTCTGTTATGGCCTGTCCACAGTAGTGGGCATGCCCATTGGGCACTTCCAGCTGTTTATATTTTCTCTCACTTCTGAAGCAGTTTTACCAGACAATCGCATCATTCTGGCTCCATACTTGGTTGGTCATTATAGATTATGGGAATAGTGTTTGCTCGTCAGGCAGTGCTGCTAGTGTGGACAAGGCCTCAGGATAGGAGACTGCAGTCTTGACACATCTAAGACCATGAATCTTGGCTGTAGTATATGGGTCATGGGTTTTTGATGAAGGAAGTTATTCCTGATTTGCCCATTTTACTATGTTTTTATATACATAGTATATATTTTTTCATATAACTTGGAAGAATTCATTTTTCAAATTGTAAATGGTTTATTCTGGTAACACAAGATCATTGCCCTTATGTCAGATATATGTATATGTACTGTACAGCAAATTTAAAGATATGAAACTGCATGAACATTGCTAGAAACATTCACCCACTCCTAGAATGATTAAGCATTGTAGGAGAATGATGGATTGTTTTTTATATTTTAGTCCAAAATATTTTCATGTAGTACAGTATATTGGCTATTACAGTAGAAAGTTGATTTGTTACTATACTTTGGTATTTCGTCTACAAAAGGTGTTTTTACTCTTCAGGTCTATATTGTAAACCATTTCAGGGATTGTTGGAGATTTTTATATTGACTAGCCTGGATATTGAAGGGAAATGTATAATTGTAAAAGTAATCCTATTGCAGGCTTAGATTTTCTAATCACTACCCCAACACTACCCCAGAAGAAGAAAGATTTGAAAGATTTGCTTACCCTTAATCTCTTCCCATCACCTTTTTGGACTCAGTAAGTACATACAGTATCTCCTCATCATTCAATTAAACATAGTCCATACCTGCAGAACAAATCTTGCTTTCCTTTTGATTTGATACAGTTCACATTCATGATGATTATGTTCTTCATGGAACATGCTATAATAATTCTTCTTTATATTCATCCCTTTACTTAGCTCTTGACAGAACCAAAGATATAATTATGTACTCTGGTAATGCTCTTTTCTTTTGTAGAATCTTTTTACTGCTTTGGTATTCAACTTTCAGTTACTTGCAACTTTTGCAGATTATTATTTTGTTATTTGCTTTTATGCAGTTGAACAGGAAATAGTAATGTAAAAAAAAAAAAATTTAAATCCTTTACTCTATAACTGAAATCACACTTGTATGTATAGTATATTTGTAGTTTTTTTCAGACAAAGATTTGAAAAATCTAAGGAAATATACAGGCAGTCCCTGGACATCTGTTAGGGTTCCTTTTCCAACGGCTTGATGATAAGCGAAAACCACTGATAACTGAAAATCGGTGATTTTTAGCACTTGCTAGTACCAATAACTGGTTAATGGCACCTCTGTTATGTATAGCCGCCAATACTTTATTATTGGCATTGATAACTAGAAATTGGAACATTTGGTGCTGAAAATTGCTGATTTTCTGTGCTAGACAAGCGCCATAAAACGGGTTCGCCAGTAACCAAGTCTGCCGATAACCAGGGACTGCCTGTAGTGTCAAATTTGTAATATAAAATTTTTTTATTTGTCCCAAACATCCTGAAACACACATTCTGAAAGACTAGAACATTACAAAGTTCCCAGACATGTGTGAAAGATACATAAAAACATAAATGTCAATACACATATTTTCAAATCAAAACACTAAAGCGAAGTAAGGGGTCCTGTTTCTCTGAAGGGGCAATACTTTCTTAAGAGATGGACTACCCATAATGTAAGTGATGTCGATGCAGAGTTAAAGACGTATCTACTGCAACAGCATCTGTCCCAAGGAAGTTCAACATGGCAACAAAGAAGGCTTGTCTAAAACGTTGACGTCCATGGAACTTCTAGGCTTGAATAAAAAGAAATAAAGCACAGGCTACAATAAAAAAACCAGCTCGGAAAAGGAGAGCGAAGCAAAACTCTGCTCTCCAAGGTGGTAAAAGAAAGATTATCCTATTGTTAAGACCTCAGGCTTGTTAGCTATGAAAAATACAAAGTGGCTGAAAAATTTGTCATGTTTATTAGACAAGGTCTGACCCTCCCAGTAAGAATAAAATCTGTTAAGTAACAAAGATGGGCATATAGCTTACATGATACAGTACTGTACCATGGGTGGCAACTCATATTTCTGTGAACATCAGTTCCATGGAAAGTAATTAATAGGCTGTCCTTTGTGGTATTTTGTGATTACCATTCTATTTAAACTGATACTTTACTTATCATTCAGTATCAGAGATCTATCTAAAAAGCAAATTGTAGGCCTTACCTTGCTTCTTAGGCAGCACGTGACCTAATTCTAAGGCATATTCCAAGCTCTCCTTAACCCCTAGCTACCATTCAAATGTCAGGCCAGAATGTCAAGGTGAGAGTGATATCCATTTGCAAAAGTCTAATAGTACAGCCGTAGTTAAAATAATTATAATTTTAACAAAGCTGGTTGCTTACTGTGTCCAATTATATTGCATGTATGGTATCGTATTGTTGATTTAGAAAATACAAGCATTGCAATCATCTACCATTTGCTTTCTTGTGATGTTTGCGTGTAGAAAAATATCAACTGATTGAGTTCTACAGACATCATGATGTTGCCAAATAATAGCTGAGTACTACTACCATTGTTTCTGCCATTTGTTGCTAAATGAAACATAATTTAGAGACACAGTAACTCACCAAGATAACGGATGAAAGTGTCCGAGCCTACTCCAGTGTAAAAGAAACTCAGATATATTGTTGTATAGTATATACATACATGAATGTGTGTTTTTGCTATAAAGTATATTTATACCCTGTATGTACCCTTAAACTAAAATGCTCATAACTGCCTATTTTAACAGTTCACTGCCTAATTTAATCGTTCAAACATTACCCTCCTACAAATGTTGCTCTTAAGTATAAACCCTCCTGCAAATGTTGCTCTTAAGTATAAACCCTCCTGCAAATGTTGCTCTTAAGTATAAACGTCCACAAAACACTTATAACAATCATTTAATAGTTTTAAAATATTAATATTAATATAAACACAGCAAAATATCTATACAGGTTTAAGATCTCTTGTCCATAATAGCACTAAAAACTGAAATATTTTCTGGAGAAGAGTATTCATTTACAAAGGGTACTATACTGTTTATAATAATGATGATTTAAATAAAGGTTACTTGTTTGCTGCATCCAATTACCGTATTTTGTGTATACTACTATTATTATCATGTTGTTACTGAGCATTGCTATTGTATGCCAGTTGCATTTGATATTGTTTACATTCTCAAAATCTCAGCTGATTGAAAACTACCAAGACCATCACTGGTTATAGTACTACCCATGACAGTTCATTGCCATTAGTTGCAAGAAGAGACATAATTCGGAGATACTTTTTCGTGTAAATAAGCAAAGTTAGGTTTAAAATGTGCACATTACTGTTATTGTAAAAGCAGTAAGTGTGATTTCGCCAGTTCCAGACATCACTCTCCCCTATTCCAAAACGTTTTACAGCCTTCCCTTTATTTATTTTATCCAGCCTCTGCTATAAGCTTTAATTTATGAAGGATGAATAAGAAATTATATAATTTTTTACTTATGAAGCCACCATTGAGAATCTGCAAGTTTTAACAACTTGTCTACTTGATAGTTATGATAAATAACATCGAAATCAACAATTTGGTGTTCATGTCGGTACAGGTTGACAATCCTTCATCCAGAATTCTAAACACCGGAAATTTTGCAGTGGAGGATGGAGCATCATCATAAGTATAGAGAGAGAGAGAGAGAGAGAGAGAGACCATTGCTTCGGTAGGCTGTTACACCAACATGTCGATATGCAAACGTAGGAATAATAGTTGTACTGAGGATAATGATAATAATTTTAATAAAACTGTTGTTTTACTATATCTAATCATATTGCATGTACAGTGGTGGTCAAATCTCATGCGACATGACTCCATAGGATTTCGTTCAAAATTCACTAACTGGCAACCTAGCATGCTCCATATTTATCTATTATTTCAATGCGCAAATGCAATTCTTGCATACAATAAGGCCATAATATGTTTCATTAGAGTGAAATCTGTCATATATTTCAAAACTGTAAGAAAATGTCATGTGTAGCCAAATTTCAGAAAAAACTCTTTATGAAACATTTTCAAAACTTTCGTTCACACATCGCTGAAGCATTTGACTAAAACGAAGTCGTCATCAAACCTCAGTTCAAAAGTTGAATAAAATAATTCATAGCATTAAAAATGCTTCCAAAGCAAGCATGAAATTTTAAATAGTCCTATTTGATTGCTTTTACTCCTCAATGCTGAAAAAATGTAGGTAAATATGTGTATAGACAAAAGTAGAATGCGCCCACTGATATCAACGTGTGAGGGGAGCATGTGTGACTTATCATTAGTGTTGGTGCAACAACCACCCGGTGTAACATAAGTAGGTCTAGAATTAGTAGAGTCAATAAAACTAGTATCTTTAAAAAATTTAATTTATATGTGTTAGAGGAATATTTGGATAACAATACATAATTTATATGTTATATTTCTTAAATATTTAAAAAATGATGGCATACTACCAAATATTTGCCTATGCAATTATTCTTTTGTCAAAGCCAAGATATTGTTCCTAGGCCTTAGGTGTTAGATTTCTTTACTTTACACTTAACATTCACATCTCTCTATTAACATTTTCTGGCCAGAAAGCAAATGAGGTTATCTATACATTCTTACACTTCAAGTTACCTTATGAAAGAATAAATTATACACTAAAAGTGAGCAGAACCTTTAAGAAAATATTTTAAACCAGTTGAAAAAAAAGTGTTCCATACACCTTGATATTAATACTTAAGTTATTTCGATTAACAGCCATCTCTCCATACAATCAAAATCATCATCATCTTTTATTCCTCAAAGAACAGGTAATCTCTACAAATAAAAATATTAATAACAGATTACATCTCAGAAGGCTTAGATTATTTTTCTAGGCCTATAAAGGGATTTTGACGTAGGAAAAATCTATTTCTGGGCGAGGAAGCCGTGTCGCCCAGTGAAATACGTTCCTTTAGCGCTATTTCTAAGGTAAAATATTGCTAAAATACCAGAGAACTGCAAAATTGGACATGCCAGAATATTCTGACTCACTCACCCTTTCTAAAAGGGTGTCTGTATGAATCTGGGGCGAGTGAAAAACTCTACCACAGCAGCCTCTCCAATTAGCCTTTTCCACATCAAAACCCTTTAGAAAAGGGGAGCCGTGCTATAGGCAGCTTAAACTCATCCTAAAACTTAAGCATTCAGTCAGCATTCAAAGAAAACTGGTTGTAATTCACATTCCTATTGTATTTCTCAAAGAACAGATAATCTTTACAAAGAAATTCATCAGTAACAGATTACATCTCAGAAGGCTTAAAATATTTTTTTAGAGCTATAAAACATTTGGCGACACAGGCAGCTTAAACACAGCCGAAAACTTCAACATTCAAAGAAAACTTGTTTTAATTCATATTCTTACTTTGAAATTGTTTTTATGACTGTTGAGCTTATTAGGTCTACTGTCATAATGCTGCAGACGTAGTTATGTTGACCAGTCTGAGGAGCATGTTAACTGTGCTTCATTAATGGCACCGCTAACCTTATCACACCGCACTTCGAACTGAGCAACATAAAAAAAGAAAAAAATCAAATCACACAGATTGCAAATTACAGTGGTCCCCCCGTATTCGCGGGGGATGCGTACCAGACCCCCCCGTGAATAGTTAGAACCCGCGAATGTTTGGAACCCCTATAAAAATGCTAAAAACAGCCTATTTTGTTGGTTAAAACTCAAGAAAAACCCACTAAAAATTTATCACAAAAAGTGCATTTTATGATGAAATTCATCAAAAAAAAACAGGAATTTGTGGATATTTATCATAGAAAAATACTGCGAGTACGCGAATTTTCCGCGAATAATGCAGGGAAATGTTCCCGAGAGAAATCCGCGAATAATGCAGGGAAACGTTCCCGAGAGAAATCCGCGAATGTGTGAGTCCGCGAATCTGGAGAACTGTATACTAATGCATAAAAGGGATCATATCTATTCAACCATAAGGAAAATAGGGCTAGCTGTGAATTCGCAAACTTTTTAACATGTATGACATTACAAATGATAAAAAAATAAAGTTTAGCACTCTATGGCAACGTCATGTTGAGTCTGAGAATCTGGACGATACAAAAAGAATCATGTCACATGAGATTTGAGCACCACTGTACATATATTATTGTCATATTATCATGTTACAAAATATGAACAGATCAGTCATGTGCCATTTGCTGATTGCATTTTGATGACATCATCACTGTCTTCAGTTGCCAAATGAAGCTTAATTCAGAGATGTTTCTTTCATAAATGATCGAGTCTGGGTTTAAAAATTGCATGTACTTTATTTATAAGCACAGTAGCCTCAATGAAGAAAGTGTGATTTTGTCAGTTTCAGGTATTGCTTTTGCCTCCAAATCGTTTTGGAGAGCTCATCATTCATTTCTTTAGTCCCAGCTATAATACCTGTAAGTAGCATAATTTCCTAACACCTTCTCCATTGTTTGATGAATAAATAAAAATGTAGTTGATTTTTATTTATGGATTTACATTGAAAATAAGCAAGTTTTAACAAGACAGCTGTAACACAACTTTTAGCAAATGTGCATTGGATACGGTAACTAACATCTGCAATAACTAACATCAGCTAACAGCTGTTTATTTATATTAACTGCGAGGCAATAAAAGCTGTAGCATCCTTTTTAGAGTTGAAAGCAAATGTAGATTAATAAAGAAACGGTAGCAATAATACAAGGGATGCTGGTAAGCGAGTGGTGTACCAATAAGAGTTCCTGATTTGTAAAAACAGTTGAGCGCTCGATCTGAAGGTGAAAACCCTCAAATCGATATTTTCATTTCACATCAATATATCCTTAATTACGATACAGTGGGCCCCCGTATTTGCGTTCTCCGGATTCGCAGACTCTGATTCGCAGATTTTTATCAGGACCATATCTACCCATTATTTGCAGTGAATTCGCCTATTCGCGGGATTTTCCGACGATAAATAATCACTAATTAGTGTATTTTGATGTTATTTTCATGCCTAAATACATTTTTATGTTACAGAAATGATTTACTAATTTTAAAATATTAATATTGATCAGTACTGTATTAGTAAGTTTAATTAGATTTAAATGATATCACATAACAACTAATAATTCTCCCTCTCTCCCTTACAGGGATGTATGCTTTTTGTGTGATAAATGATTTACTAATTTTCTGATATTAATATTAATGTAAAGAGCAATCACTTCAATAAAGAAAATACTACATTGAATTAGTAAGATTTTAGTTTATAAATTTAAAAAATTATGTAAGAATGAAGGAAATCCCAGTCTTCACGCATCTTTCTTTCGAACTCCGGGTTTCTCTCTCTCTCTCTCTCTCTCTCTCTCTCTCTCTCTCTCTCTCTCTCTCTCTCTCAGTAGAGATGAGAGATTTTTATGGTACACTATGTATGATATGTTTATTAATATTTTCATATGATAATGGTAATATTAATAATAATGATAATAATAATAATTGTAATTACAAAAATCAAATCATATGTGAAAGTATTTTACAAATACTACGAAAATTTCTCTCTCTCTCTCTCTCTCTCTCTCTCCTCTCTCTCTCTCTCTCTCTCTAATCATGTAGTGTTTTTTATGATAAATGATTTACTGATTTTCAAATATCAATATTAATGTAAACAGCAATAATATCAATTCATTAAAGAATATACTAAAGTGAATTAGCAAGATTTTAGTTTGTAAATAAAAAAATTATGTAAGAATGAAAGAAAATGCATTTTACCCCGCATCTTTCTCTTTGAGCTCCACGTAACAAGCTGAGTTGGCTGGGGTCCAACAACTGTCAAATTTATCAAGTGTCAGGAGGGGAATGTGTGTTGCCCCCCCCCCCCCCCCCCCCCCTCTCTCTCTCTCTCTCTCTCTCTCTCTCTCTCTCTCTCTCTCTCTCTCTCTCTCTCTCTCTCTCTCTCTCTTTTTACCACACGAGATAGTATGTCCTAGTGGTAACTCTCGCCCTCTGTTTGGGCTGGAAATGTATGTATAAGTATATCCTTAAGGACATTACTACATTTTATGGTAAAATAATAATATACAGTACTACTTTACAAATAATATTAAGTTTAATGAGATTAAACAGTAACAATAACTTTCTCTCTCTCTCTCTCTCTCTCTCTCTCTCTCTCTCTCTCTCTCTCTCTCACTTATGTATGTTTATTTGTTTTGTAGTATAAATAAATGATTTACCTTATCACCAATTTTCAAATATTAATAAGATTAATTAAAAATAGCGATTCCCAGTCTTTTTATCCACTGGAGGAAGGTGGGCCGGGGAGTAATGACAGTTTAATATATGTATTTGGTGGAGTATTGGCAGAGGGGAAGGAGTCTAAGTTTAGGAGTTATTCTCTCTCTCTCTCTCTCTCTCTCTCTCTCTCTCTCTCTCTCTCTCTCTCTCATTATTATTCTATCTGTCTCAGAAATAATTCATAATTTCACTCTTGATGGTCAGATATATGATGTTGCCATTCTCTCTCTCTCTCTCTCTCTCTCTCTCTCTCTCTCTCTCTCTCTCTCTCTGTTATTGGCTGTAGGTATATATTTTTAATGGTAAAATGTTTAAGATGGCTTTGAAATGATAATAGTATAACCTCAAAGATTAATACAGTAATAGGTTAGTAATTTTAGGTATATTTGAAGTAGGATGTTATTAAAGGTATGCATTTGGTATCTGAACTTTCAAGATAGGCAGTTATAAGCATTTTTAGTGGTGGTTCTAACTATTTGCGGGTTTTAACTATTCACGGGGGTGTCTGGTACACATCCCCGCGAATAGGAGGGAACACTGTATACCATGTCCATGGACTATAAACAGAAAGTGTGACTGCTTCAATACTGTATGACGGAAAATGGATGTAGTACTTGAAAATTGGGTAACTTGAGTAGTTTTCACTTGTAGTTTTAAGCCATATATTTATAAGGGCAATGTTGTAAGATGACTTTAAAATTACATTAAAGTGTTTTAAATGATAGTTTAAGGTATATTCTGTGTAGGATGATAGTTTAAGGTACAGTGGTACCTCAGGATACGAAATTAATCCGTTCCGAGGTGGCCTTCGTAACCTGAGTTTTTCGTATCTTGAACCGCATTTTACATGTAAATTGCCTAATTTGTTCCATGCCCAACAAAAACACCCCAGTAAATTTTATAAAGCTAAATTGACCAGTAAACAATGAAATACAACAATTTGGACCATTCAATACCTAACTTAAACTACATATATACTACTAATATTTACTACATACCTGTAAATAAAGTATATTAGTGTACATGGTATACAAGAAATACTGTGCGTACATACGTACGTATGTAGTAAAATGTGTAACCTTACCTTTCAAGTGAGGCGATCTCTAAAAGTGGCGACAGAGGAGGAGGACAAATGGCAGAAAACTTGTACGTACACTTGGTTTTACAAAACATATTAAAAAATTTCAGGAAACATTAACACTAAACTTTACGAAACACATTAACAAATGGCACAAAATGTTAACACTTAACTTGACAAAAAACTTAAAATTAAATTTCTTTTTTTTTTCTTTTTTTTATTTACATTTTTTTTTACTTTTTTACACTTTACGTTTTTTTTTTAAATTTCAATTTCTTCACCACCGAATGGATGCCAGTCTGTTTACAGAATTTATCAAACCACCCCCGAGAATCCTTGAAGTCTGGGGTTGCCGTCGATGTCCCTTCTCCTCCGTCGTCTTCGGCCTGGGCAATCAAATCGCCGAAAATAGCGCTGGCCTTCTGGCAGATTGCCGTCTCAGTTATCGTATCGCCAGCGATTTCTTTGTCCTCAATCCATAGAAGAAGCAGCCTCTCCCTCTCATCATGCATGTGGCTCCTCTTGTTGGACAAAATAGTCACACCCTTGGAAGATGTAGCTGCTTTGATGGCTTCCTTCTGCTTAAGGATGGTGCCTAACGTCGAAGGATTTTGGCTGTATTCCTTAGCGATTACACTCAACTGCATGCCAGCTTCATACTTTTTAATTATCTCCATTTTTGTCTGCATAGAAAGCATCCTCTTCTTTCCGTGAACTTCAGCAACTTTCTTGGGACCCATGACTATACTGTACGTAATTAAGTTATGCAGTATACTAATTAAGTTCTCACACAACACGATAAAGTAGTACGATAAAGTAGTACAACGAAATCACTAACACGAAATTACGTTAACAAACTAAATTGTATATGTGAATGAACGAATTCCGCGTGCATACGATAACGCTGGTGCGAAGCAATGGCTGAAGAAGAACACCTTTATGTAGAGCACGATGGGAGAGATGCTGACCAATAGGAGAGCAGGATCTTATGGCGGTGACTAGCATCAGGAACCAATGGGAGAGTGGGAGGATGGTGGCGAGTCTATTCAGTTGGCAGCACGTGAGTTTTAAAATTGTTCTCGGTGGTCTAGGTGAATCTCGGGACTTTACAGCAACAACCTTTCGTAACCTTAATTATTTTCGTATGTAGAGCCAAAAAATCTTCATATTTGTTTTCGTAACTTGAATTTTTTGTAAGCTGGGACTTTCGTATGTCGAGGTACCACTGTATGTGCATTTGCTGCTTGAACTATTACAATAAGCAGATATAAATGTTTTTAGAGGGGTATGGTATTTGAACCTTTTAAATAGCCTGTTCTAAGCCCTTTTAGAGGGAGATGTCAAGTATTTGCGGATTTTAGCTATTCACAGGTGGTTGTGGTCCCTATCCCCAAGAATACCGGGGGTAGACTGTATATAACTTGTAATATGGAATTTTATTTTACCTTATTACATTGATATATGTTATATATATATATATATATATATATATATATATATATATATATATATATATTATATAAATATACATTTAAAATCAATGTAATATATATATATATATATATATATATATATATATATATATACACACACTATATTTAAAATCAATGAAGTAAGCAGGACTAGAAACAGTTTAAGGGGTTGTAAACCTATAGTGGTAATAATGGTAACAAATTTGGCTAGCTTGCAAGTGCTCTCTCTCTCTCTCTCTCTCTCTCTCTCTCTCTCTCTCTCTCTCTCTCTCTCTCTCTCTCTCTCTCGCTAAATACAAGAGCTGATCTTTCTATGGTGTACCGTGAGCCAAGTATATGATCACAAAGGTGAAATATATAAAGGAAAAGTTAAAGCAGTGATTGTTGTTAAAGGAATAAAAAATGGTGTACTCTGAGCCGAGTACATGATCACAAAGGTGAAATATATAGAGGAAAAGTTAAAGCAGTGATTTTTGTTAAAGAATGAAAAAAGTGACAAAAAACATCTTAAAACATTTGAGGAAGTAGGAAATGTGTTGATATGGATAAATTGAAAATAGCAGTGGTCATGTTGCCGAAGCCATGATTTGTGATAAAGCAAAAGATAAAATGAAGTTACATTATACAATATTTTTTGTATTAAAGCTAATTATTGCTTTCTTTATTTAATATTAGCTTGTATAAAAGTAAAATACAAGCCCATCATCACAAAAATGCCTTTTAAAATGGCATTGTTTGGGGTGGTCTGGTACAAATTAATTCACATTACATTGTTCATTAAGGGAAAAATTTGTTTGGTGCTCTTCGTTTGTAGCACCCGTTTTCCTTCTGGAACTAATTAATGAATTCCAATTATTACTATATAGTACTATGTAAATGAGAATAACATAAAATATAAATAAGGAAATCATATGCATCTCAACACGAAACAAAACTAGCAGTAGGAAGTTATCTGAAGACAGCAAATGAGTTTGTGGGTTTGTATGTACCCTATGCGCAGGACTCCATGTATTTTTAAAAATTTAATATCTCCTTTTTTCCTTATTAACCAACTTATACTGATTTACAGGGTATTTTAAAAGTAGGATGAGGTGCTCAACTGTTAAGTGTATTCTAAGCTTACATCTGTAATCCGAGAAAATCACTAATGCAGGCCTCCTAGCAGCCCTTAAAAAAATGTGGGAGTCTGACCAAAAAAATAAAAAAAGTAGGAATTATAATCAAAGAAGTGGGAGTGTCACATGGATATAATGTGATATTCAAATGTGACATTTTACTTTTAATTGCATACATGTAGTAACCTTTAAAATTCATCATCAAAGAATAATCTATCAGTAAAAGTAAGCAGGTGTTACTTTCTCCAATATATTAAATAGACTTTTTTTTTTTTTTTAAGGGATAAACCACTTCGAAGTCCACGCCTGACCAGCTTTGTAACGAGATGTTTTTCCATCTTGTTCTATTTTTCAACTAATTGTGAAACAAAAGTTACAAGGTCTTTGCATTTGGTTTCACCCTTTTTTTTTTTATTAATTTATTTGATTCAGTTATGCAACATTATCCACTTCAGATTGTCAGTGAAATAAGCCTTTGACCAGCATTCAGTAATACTTAAATAATATGGAAACAAAAAGGTATAATCAGTCAAATTAAACATCAAAAGTTACAAAAATAGATCCTGCATATACATAATGAGTTTCACAATACATTGACATCTCAAACTAAATTAGTACAGTAATTTGTCAGTCACTAAGATGCACTATGACTCAAGGTTTTCCTTCTTGTTTAGAACAAACTTCTGTATTCTTATGTCTATTCAGTTATAAACATTCATTATTTTATTAAAATAATTTCAGACTTTTTAGTAGGAGTTTACAAAAAAGAGTAGGAAAAATAGGACTAAGTAGGAGGGGGGTCTGAAAAAGTAGGAGCACTAGGAGGCCTGTTAGTGCCAGAGAATTCTATGTAATTTGTTGGTCTTTCTTGTGGAACCCTGGGGGACCATAAGAAGGTAACTCATTTGAGGACAAGCAGCAGCTACGCTATTAGTAATAAGAATAATTCATATTTTTATTAGCCATATATGATGCCTGATTCAGCTCCATGTTAAGTTTTCTATAAGAAAGTGACAAACACTATTTAAACAAGTCTGTGTTAGGCAAAGGTTTTTTTCTTTTAGTAATATTCATATTTGACAATATTAATGATGGAAAATACCCATCAAAGTAATTTAAGTTTTATATGTGCTTCCATTGGATGATAAACTGGCATCACAAACTAAAATCTTGATTGCCAGCACCAGATAAATTTTGACCAGCAAAATGTGTACTGTGGCTTCACACATGGGTCTTATTCTTAAATAAAGTACAGATTCACAGAAGAGAATGCTATGTGTTTTATCAATTTCATAAAGCATTATCTGTCTCATACTGTGTAAGAAACTGTTTATTTGTAAAAGACAGCGAGAAAAAATGTAAAAGCTTAAATTATGTATAATTTTTATATGTGATCTATATTTCTACTATATAACATATTTAAAAACATTTAGATTAGTGATTTCGCTATACGTACGTAGCATGTTCCTTGCCACCTGCCAACATGTTCTAAAGTGGAATAAACCCATTAATTGAGAAAAATTGCCTATTGTAATACTACCTCCTTATATTTTTCATATATCTCTGGTCATGTAACTAAATATAAAGTAATTACAGAATCTAATCATAACAAGAACATTATATCTCACAGCAGATACCAGTTCTTCCTAATAAAGACCATATTCTTTGGATGCTTGAATTTAAAGTCAGTAGCCCCTGTGGGCTTGTTTCATATGAATAGGGTTAATTTTCTGAAGCATTAATACTAATAATAATAATAATAATAATAATAATAATAGTAATAGTAATCAATAAAATAATAATATGTGGCGCCGTGGAGGAGTTGGTTAGGTCTTCAATAGACTTAAGTCAAGTTAAGCAACACTGGGGCTGGTCAGTCGTTGGATGGGTGACCGCTCTCCTCGGCGTTGATTCCTTGGGAAAGGATCTTTACCATAATTTCCTCAGTCTACTCAGCTGTAAATGGAGTACCTATCCCTGATGGGGTAGGGTCCAGCTATGGGTTAAATAGCAAAAATCAGCAAATGATGGAAAGAAATGAAGGAATAAACGACAACGACGTAAATGGAACCTCTGCAACAGAGGAGCTTCGTCCGGCAACCAGGTATTCAACCAATTGAAGGGGAAGACGGTCAGGTACTTGGAGGTCGTCATCCAGCACTGATCACCACAACGAAAGTAATCAACAGCCTGAGATTGGAACTACAGAGGCAAAAAGGAAGAAATGGACAAGAGAAGAAAATAAGGAAATATGGAGATGCTACATCAGAAGCAACCCGACGGAGAGAGGATATAGAAGAAGATTGATCAACATCTGGAATGAGAGGAATAACACCCCCCAAACAGAGCAGAGGCTGGCAGACCAAGTAAGGAACATAAAGAAAAAGAACTGGCTCTCCCCAACAGAAAGAGAAGAACTGGAAAGGGAAATGTCACACGACAACGAATTACACGAAGACGAACTGAGAGACGATGCCACAGAAGACGACATGGAGGATGAAGTATCAAACAACGACACACGAAGAAACACCGACGAAGTAACAGAGAGGACGGAATGGGTAGAAAAGATTAGACAATGGATGGAGCCAGATACAGAGAGAACAAAGATCCGCTCCATGAAAGCCTACAACACCAAGAAAATAAGGGAGAAAACAAGTGAGGTCAATGAAATAATGGCCTAATACACACCACCAGTATCACAGAAACAAATAACTTGACATATGCAGGAGCAAGATTAGTAGCAGAACTGATGGGATTCGAACAACAACCACACCGTCACAACCAACCCAACAGAAACCAAAACAGCAACCTCCTTTGGAAAAAGGCGCCTGAAAAGCAAATCATGGTGATGAGATCTGACTTGAGTAAACTGAAAGAGATGGCAGAAAAAAGGCTAAGAAGCAAGAAAACAAGGGAGGAACTCAACGAGAAATACAAAGTACAAGAGAGGGGACTAAACAACACAATAGAAGATGTAAAACAGAGGCTTAAGGCCAAAGCACACAAGATCCAACGGTACATGAACAGGAATAAGGGATACCAACAGAACAAACTATTCGGAACCAACCAGAAAAGACTATACAGCCAACTAAGAGGGGAAGAGAACCACCCAGAAATTCCGGAAGCCGAACCAAGTAAGAGACTCTGGGAAAACATATGGAGCAATCCGGTATCACACAACAAACATGCAACATGGCTCCAGGAAGTCAAGGAAGAAGAAACAGGGAGAATAAAACAAAGATTCACAGAGATCACGACAGACACAGTCAGACACCAACTAAAGAAAATGCCAAAACTGGAAAGCCCAGAGGTCCGATGAAGTCCATGGATACTGGCTCAAAAACTTCAAGGCCCTACACCCACGAATAGCAGAACAACTCCAGCATTGTATCTCAAATCACCAAGCACCCAAATGGATGACCACAGGAAGAACATCCTTAGTACAAAAAGACAAGAGTAAGGGAAATATAGCCAGTAAACTACAGGCCGATCACCTGCCTACCAATAATGTGGAAGTTACTAACATGTATCATCAGTGAAAGGCTATTACAACTACCTAGAGGAGACAAAACAACCCATCCCCTACCCTACAAAGCAAAGGCAAAGCAAGAAGGAAGTGTAGGGCACAAAAGACCAGCTCCTGATAGACAAAATGGTAATGAAGAACAGTAGGAGAAGGAAAACCAACCTAAGCATGGCATGGATAGACTATAAGAAAGCCTTCGACATGATACACACATGGCTAATAGAATGCCTGAAAATATATGGGGCAGAGGAAAAAAATACCATCAGCTTCCTCAAAAAAATACAATGCGCAACTGGAATACAATACTTACAAGCTCTGGAATAAGACTAGCAGAGGTTAATATCAGGAGAGGATCTTCCAGGGCGACTCACTGTCCCCACTACTCTTGTAGTAGCCATGATTCCCATGACAAAAGTACTACAGAAGATGGATGCCGGGTACCAACTCAAGAAAAGAGGCAACAAAAATCAACCATCTGATGTTCATGGACGACATCAAGCTGTATGGTAAGAGCATCAAGGAAATAGATACCCTAATCCAGACTGTAAGGATTGTATCTGGGGACATCAGAATGGAGTTTGGAATAGAAAAATGCGCCTTAGTCAACATACAAAAAGGCAAAGTAACGAGAACTGAAGGGATAAAAGCTACCAGATGGGAGCAACATCAAACACATAGATGAGACAGGATACAAATACCTGGGAATAATGGAAGGAGGAGATATAAAACACCAAGAGATGAAGGACACGATCAGGAAAGAATATATGCAGAGACTCAAGGCGATACTCAAGTCAAAAACTCAACGCCGGAAATATGATAAAAGCCATAAAAACACAGGGCAGTGCCAGTAATCAGATAGCGCAGGAATAGTGGAATGGACGAAGGCAGAAACTCCGCAGCATAGATCAGAAAAACCAGGAAACAAATGACAATACACAAAGCACTACACCCAAGAGCAAATACGGACAGATATACATAACACGAAAGGAAGGAGGGAGAGGACTACTAAGTATAGAGGACTGCGTCAACATTGAAAAACAGAGCACTGGGCAATATCTGAAAAACCAGTGAAGACGAGTGGCTAAAGAGTGCATGGGAAGAAGGACTAATAAAAGTAGACGAAGACCCAGAAATATACAGATACAGGAGAAAGACAGAAAGAACAGAGGACTGGCACAACAAACCAATGCACGGACAATACATGAGACAGACTAAAGAACTAGCCAGCGATGACAATTGGCAATGGCTACAGAGGGGAGAGCTAAAGAAGGAAACTGAAGGAATGATAACAGCGGCACAAGATCAGGCCCTAAGAACCAGATATGTTCAAAGTACGATAGACGGAAATAACATCTCTCCCATATGTAGGAAGTGCAATACGAAAAATGAAACCATAAAACCAATAGCAAGTGAATGCCCGGCACTTGCACAGAACCAGTACAAAAAAGAGCATGATTCAGTGGCAAAAGCCCTCCACTGGAGCCTGTGCAAGAAACATCAGCTACCTTGCAGTAATAAGTGGACGAGCACCAACTGAGGGAGTGATAGAAAACGATCAGGCAAAGATCCTCTGGGGACTATGGTATCAGAACGGATAGGGTGATACGTGCAAATAGACCAGACGTGACGTTGATTGACAAAGTCAAGAAGAAAGTATCACTCATTGATGTCGCAATACCATGGGACACCAGAGTTGAAGAGAAAGAGAGGGAAAAAATGGATAAGTATCAAGATCTGAAAATAGAAATAAGAAGGATATGGGATATGCCAGTGGAAATCGTACCCATAATCATAGGAGCACTAGGCACGATCCCAAGATCCCTGAAAAGGAATCTAGAAAAAACTAGAGGCTGAATAGCTCCAGGTCAGGTTCATGCAGAAGAGTGTGATCCTAGAAACGGCACACATAGTAAGAAAAGTGATGGACTCCTAAGGAGGCAGGATGCAACCCGGAACCCCACACTATAAATACCACCCAGTCGAATTGGAGGACTGTGATAGAGCAAAAAAAAAAAAAAAAAAAAAAAAAAAAAAAAAAAAAAAAATAATAATAATAATAATAATAATATTATATTATTATTATTATTATTATTATTATTTTTTTTTTTTTTTTTTGCTCTATCACAGTCCTCCAATTCCAATGGGTGGTATTTATAGTGTGGGGTTTCCGGGTTGCATCCTGCCTCCTTAGGAGTCCATCACTTTTCTTACTAGTGTGCCGTTTCTAGGATCACACTCTTCTGCATGAGTCCTGGAGCTACTTCAGCCTCTAGTTTTTCTAGATTCCTTTTCAGGGATCGGTTGGGATCGTGCCTAGTGCTCCTATGATTATGGGTACGATTTCCACTGGCATATCCCATATCTTCTTATTTCTATTTTCAGATCTTGATACTTATCCATTTTTTTCCCTCTCTTTCTCTTCAAACTCTGGTGTCCCATGGTATTGCGACATCAATGAGGGATACTTTCTTCTTGACTTTGTCAATCAATGTCACGTCTGGTCTGTTTGCACGTATCACCCTATCAGTTCCTGATACCATAGTTCCCGAGGATCTTTGCCTGATCGTTTTCTATCACTCCCTCAGGTTGGTGCTCGTACCACTATACTGCAAGGTAGCTGATGTTTCTTGCACAGGCTCCAGTGGAGGGCTTTTGCCAACTGCAATCATGCCTCTTTTTGTACTGGTTCTGTGCAAGTGCCGGGCATTCGCTTGCTATGTGGTTTATGGTTTCATTTTTCGTATTGCACTTCCTACATATGGGAGAGATGTTATTTCCATCTATCGTTCTTTGAACATATCTGGTTCATTAGGGCCTGATCTTGTGCCGCTGTTATCATTCCTTCAGTTTCCTTCTTTAGCTCTCCCTCTGTAGCCATTGCCATGTGTCATATCGCTGGCATAGTTCTTTAGTCTGTATTTTTCATGTATTGTCCGTGCATTGGTTTGTTGTGCCATTCCTCTGTTCTGTCTGTCATTCTCCTGTCTCTGTATATTTCTGGGTCTTCGTCTACTTTATTAGACCTTTCTTCCCATGCACTCTTTAGCACTCGTCTTCACTGGTCTTTTCATATATTGCCCCCAGTGCTCTGTTCATTCGGTATCACTGGTTGTTGACGCCCAAGTCCTACTATACTTAGTAGTCCTCTCCCTCCTTCCTTTCGTGTTATGTATAGTCTGTCCGTATTTGCTCTTGGGTGTAGTGCTTTGTGTATTGTCATATGTTTCCTGGTTTTCTGATCTATGCTGCGGAGTTCTGCCTTCGTCCATTCCACTATTCCTGCGCTGCATCTGATTACTGGCACTGCCCATGTGTTTATGGCTTTTATCATATTTCGGCGTTGAGTTTTGACTTGAGTATCGCCTTGAGTCTCTGCATATATTCTTTCCTGATCGTGTCCTTCATCTCTTGGTGTTTATATCCCCCCTCCTTCCATTAATTCCCAGGTATTTGTATCCTGTCTCATCTATGTGTTTGATGTTGCTCCCATCTGGTAGCTTTATCCCTTCAGTTCTCGTTACTTTGCCTTTTTGTATGTTGACTAAGGCGCATTTTTCTATTCCAAACTCCATCCTGATGTCCCCAGATACAATCCTTACAGTCTGGATTAGGGTATCTATTCCTTGATGCTCTTACCATACAGCTTGATGTCGTCCATGAAACATCAGATGGTTGATTCTGTTGCCTCTTTTCTTGAGTTGGTACCCGGCATCCATCTTCTGTAGTACTTTGTCATGGGAATCATGGCTACTACGAAGAGTAGTGGGGACAGTGAGTCGCCCTGGAAGATCCCTCTCCTGATATTAACCTCTGCTAGTCTTATTACAGAGCTTGTAAGTATTGTATTCCAGTTGCGCATTGTATTTTTGAGGAAAGCTGATGGTATTTTTCCTCTGCCCCATATATTTTCAGGCATTCTATTAGCCATGTGTGTGGTATCATGTCGAAGGCTTTTCATAGTCTATCATGCCATGCTTAGGTTGGATTTTTTCCTTCTCCTACTGTTCTTCATTACCATTTTGTCTATCAGGAGCTGGTCTTTTGTGGCCCTACACACTTCCTTCTGCAGCCTTTCTGTTGGTGGGGGATGGTGTTTGTCTCCTCTAGGTAGTTGTATAGCCTTTCACTGATGATACCTGTTAGTAACTTCCACATTATGTCTTTTTGTACTAAGGATGTTCTTCCTGTGGTCATCCATTTGGGTGCTTGGTGATTTGAGATACAATGCTGGAGTTGTTCTGCTATTCGTGGGTGTAGGGCCTTGAAGTTTTTGAGCCAGTATCCATGGACTACATCGGGACCTGGGGCTTTCCAGTTTGGCATTTTCTTAGTTGGTGTCTGACTGTGTCTGTCGTGATGTCTGTGAATCTTGTTTTATTCTCCCTGTTTCTTCTTCTTTGACTTCCTGGAGCCATGTTGCATGTTTGTTGTGTGATACGGATTGCTCCATATGTTTTCCCAGAGTCTCTTACTTGGTTCGGCTTCAGGAATTTCTGGGTGGTTGTCTTCTCCTCTTAGTTGGCTGTATAGTCTTTTCTGGTTGGTTCCGAATAGTTTGTTCTGTTGGTATCCCTTATTCCTGTTCATGTACCGTTGGATCTTATGTGCTTTGGCCTTAAGCCTCTGTTTTACATCTTCTATTGTGTTGTTTAATCCCCTCTCTTTTACTTTGTATTTCTCGTTGAGTTCCTCCCTTGTTTTCTTGCTTCTTAGCCTTTTTACTGCCATCTCTTTCAGTTTACTCAAGTCAGATCTCATCACCATGATTTGCTTTTCCAGGCGCCTTTTGTTAAGGAGGTTGCTGTTTTGGTTTCTGTTGGCGTTGGTTGTGCTGGTGGGTGTTGGTGTTCGAATTCCCATCAGTTCTGCTACTAATCTTGCTCCTGCATATGTCGTTATTTGTTTCTGTGATACTGGAGGTGTGTATTATGCCCATTATTTCATTGACCTCACTTGTTTTCTCCTTATTTCTTGGTGTTGTAGGCTTTCATGGAGGGGATCTTTGTTCTCTCTGTATCTGGCTCCATCCATTGTCTAATCTTTTCTACCCATTCCGTCCTCTCTGTTACTTCGTCGGTGTTTCTTCGTGTGTCGTTGGTTTGATTAACCTCATCCTCCCTGTCGTCTTCTGTGGCATCGTCTCTCAGTTCGTCTTCGTGTAATTCGTTGTCGTGTGACATTTCCCTTTCCAGTTCTTCTCTTTCTGTTGGGGAGAGCCAGTTCTTTTTCTTTATGTTCCTTACTTGGTCTGCCAGCCTCTGCTCTGTTTGGGGGGTGTTATTCCTCTCATTCCAGATGTTGACCAATCTTCTTCTATATCCTCTCTCCGTCGGGTTGCTTCTGATGTAGCATCTCCATATTTCCTTATTTTCTTGCATCTCCATATTTCCTTATTTTCTTGCATCTCCATATTTCCTTATTTTCTTCTCTTGTCCATTTCTTCCTTTTTGCCTCTGTAGCTCCAATCTCAGGCTGTTGATATTGTCGTTGTGGTGATCAGTTGCTGGATGACGACCTCCAAGTACCTGACCGTCTTCCCCTTCAATTGGGTTGAATACCTGGTTGCCGGACGAAGCTCCTCTGTTGCCGGAGGTTCATTTACGTCGTTGTCGTTTAATCCTTCATTTCTTTCCATCATTGCTGAGTTTTGCTATTTAACCCATAGCTGGACCCTACCACCCCATCAGGGATAGGTACTCATTTACAGCTGAGTAGACTGAGGAAATTATGGTAAAGATCCTTTCCCAAGGAATCAACGCCGAGGAGAGCGGTTACCCATCCAACGACTTGGCTTAAGTCTATTGACGACCTAACCCACTCCTCCACCGGCGCTACTATTATTATTATTATTATTATATTATTATTATTATTATTATTTATTATTAATTATTTTATTATTATTATTATTATTATTATTGTTATTATTATTAAATTCTTATTATTATTATTATTCAGCCAACTAAGAGGGGAAGACAACCACCAAGAAATTCCTGAAGCCGAACCAAGTAAGAGACTCTGGGAAAACATATGGAGCAATCCGGTATCACACAACAAACATGCAACATGGCTCCAGGAAGTCAAGGAAGAAGAAACAGGGAGAATAAAACAAAGATTCACAGAGATCACGACAGACACAGTCAGACACCAACTAAAGAAAATGCCAAACTGGAAAGCCCCAGGTCCCAATGAAGTTCATGGATACTGGCTCAAAAACTTCAAGGCCCTACACCCACGAATAGCAGAACAACTCCAGCATTGTATCTCAAATCACCATGCACCCAAATGGATGACCACAGGAAGAACATCCTTAGTACAAAAAGACAAGAGTATGGGAAATATAGCCAGTAACTACAGGCCTATCACCTGCCTACCAATAATGTGGAAGTTACTAACAGGTATCATCAGTGAAAGGCTATACAATTACCTAGAGGAGGCAAACACCATCCCCCACCAACAGAAAGGCTGCAGAAGAAAGTGTAGGGGCACAAAAGACCAGCTCCTGATAGACAAAATGGTAATGAAGAACAGTAGGAGATGGAAAACCAACCTAAGCATGGCATGGATAGACTATAAGAAAGCCTTCTACATGATACCACACACATGGCTAATAGAATGCCTGAAAATATATGGGGCAGAGGGAAACACCATCAGCTTCCTCAAAAATACAATTCGCAACTGGAATACAATACTTACAAGCTCTGGAATAAGACTAGCAGAGGTTAATACTACTCTTCGTAGTAACCATGAATCCCATGACAAAAGTGCTACAGAAGATGGATGCCGGGTACCAACTCAAGAAAAGAGGCAATAGAATCAACCATCTGATGTTCATGGACGACATCAAGCTGTATGGTAAGAGCATCAAGGAAATAGATACCCTAATCCAGACTGTAAGGATTGTATCTGGGGACATCAGGATGGAGTTTGGAATAGAAAAATGCGCCTTAATCAACATACAAAAAGGCAAAGTAACGAGAACTGAAGGGATAAAGCTACCAGATGGGAGCAACATCAAACACATAGATGAGACAGGATACAAATACCTGGGAATAATGGAAGGAGGGGATATAAAACACCAAGAGATGAAGGACACGATCAGGAAAGAATATATGCAGAGACTCAAGGCGATACTCAAGTCAAAACTCAACGCCGGAAATATGATAAAAGCCATAAACACATGGGCAGTGCCAGTAATCAGATACAGCGCAGGAATAGTAGAATGGACGAAGGCAGAACTCCGCAGCATAGATCAGAAAACCAGGAAACATATGACAATACACAAAGTACTACACCCAAGAGCAAATACGGACAGACTATACATAACACGAAAGGAAAGAGGGAGAGGACTACTAAGTGTAGAGGACTGTGTCAACATCGAGACAGAGCACCTGGGCAATATCTGAAAACCAGTGAAGACGAGTGGCTAAAGAGTGCATGGGAAGAAGGACTAATAAAAGTAGACGAAGACCCAGAAATATACAGAGACAGGAGAATGACAAACAGAACAGAGGACTGGCACAACAAACCAATGCACGGACAATACATGAGACAGACTAAATACATGAGACAGACTAAAGAACTAGCCAGCGATGACACATGGCAATGGCTACCGAGGGGAGAGCTAAAGAAGGAAACTGAAGGAATGATAACAGCGGCACAAGATCAGGCCCTAAGAACCAGATATATGTTCAAAGAACGATAGACGGAAATAACATCTCTCCCATATGTAGGAAGTGCAATACGAAAAATGAAACCATAAACCACATAGCAAGCGAATGCCCGGCACTTGCACAGAACCAGTACAAAAAGAGGCATGATTCAGTGGCAAAAGCCTTCCACTGGAGCCTGTGCAAGAAACATCAGCTACCTTGCAGTACTAAGTGGTACGAGCACCAACCTGAGGGAGTGATAGAAAACGATCACGCAAAGATCCTCTGGGACTATGGTATCAGAACGGATAGGGTGATACGTGCAAACAGACCAGACGTGACGTTGATTGACAAAGTCAAGAAGAAAGTATCACTCATTGATGTTGCAATACTATGGGACACCAGAGTTGAAGAAAAAGAGAGGGAAAAAATGGATAAGTATCAAGATCTGAAAATAGAAATAAGAAGGATATGGGATATGCCAGTGGAAATTGTACCCATAATCATAGGAGTACTAGGCACGATCCCAAGATCCCTGAAAAGGAATTTAGAAAAACTAGAGGCTGAAGTAGCTCCAGGACTCGTGCAGAAGAGTGTTATCCTAGAAACGGCACACATAGTAAGAAAAGCTATGGACTCCTAAGGAGGCAGGATGCAACCCGGAACCCCACACTATAAATACCACCCATTGGAATTGGAGGACTGTGATAGAGCAAAAAAAAATAATAACAATAATAGTAATAATAATAATAATAATAATAATAATAATAATAATAATAATAGTTAATAATAATAATAATAATAAAGAATGGGGGCAATGGGGATAAATTCAAGATTAAAGTCCTCTCTGCTGAAACTTATAAATTCAAAGCTGCATTTTGAACACTTTCTGGCATCTAACCAGTCATTTACAAAAGAACTTGGGATAATTTTGTTTTTTTGACAAGCAAATATTTATCTTAATTTTAAGTTATCTGGGTCTATGTTGTGTTGTAAAATTGATATGTAGCACTTGTATTTGGAAAAAACAGTAACTTGGTTACATACGTAATTTAATGTTATCTTTCAAGATATATATTAGGTAAAAGTCAATATTTTTCTATGCTGCTCTTGCTGTACTGCTGAAGTACAGCATATTTATCATTCATAGATTTAAGTTCAAAACTATAAAGTGCTGTAGAATTCCACTGAAACTATTAAATATTAAAATGAATATAAAACCTTTGGTATTAAAATATCATAAAGCCCAGTGTGCTTATATATTTTCCCTTGTGGAGCGCTTAGAAAATCCAACCAGAGCCCTGTGCCTGGCTGGGTGCACTGGAGATGTTAGCAGCAATATTTCAGTCCCTAACTTCATTACTTTTTGCCATATGACTAATAATAATCTATAGATAGGCACATTCATTTCAGTTAGTGTTTTTTTTATTATTATTAAACACTACTTTAGCTTAATTTTGTAGTTCTGATCTGGCAAATACATTGCTAATAATTTGTAGCCATGCTCCCCAACTATATTTTTTATTACTTAATTTTTTTTTTTTTTTTGCTTTAAATAATAGTTTGCTATAACTATTTTTTTTTATAATAAATTCATTACAAAAAGCATATTTCCTTGTGAATGACCCTTATGCTTTTTATTTTCAGTTATATTCAGGTGCTGATGGTGTCAATCGTCGACGAAATATATTTAAACGTCTGAGCCAAAGTAAAAGAGTGAGCACAGTCAGCAGTGGAGGTAGTTGGGATTTAGATGAAAAGATTCCAGAGGAAGAAATGGAAGAGGAAAGCTTTCATGATGTTCAAGAACAGATTATACAAGAAGCGAGTGATCACTCTCATGTATTTCCTCATTCTGATCAGCTCTTAGCAACATCACCAGAAACTTCTGAATATCATAGTTATAAAGAGTATGCATATTTGCCAGAGTCAATTGTCCTACAACAGGTTGCTAGTCAGGCAGTATTTGACAGGGTTTCATTGCCTCATTCTTTAGCCAAGTCTACAAATCAAACCTTGGACACCATTGTACATCAGTTTGATGCTTGTGGAAGCTGTGGGGCTATGCCTCACTCATCTGCTGGTAATGTTGAAGTAAGCCCATTGAACCTGGAGAATGGGGTATCACATGAAAGTAAAAGGAATATGAGCCCACTACGAAATGCAAGCAGTCTTCGTCGTCAAGAAAGAGTAGATGATGGGTCACAATGTGGAAACCCTTTGTCACCTTCTCTACTGCAAATTCCAAGTCATCAGTCATTGCATAATTCTGTTACAGATCAGGTTTGTGTTTTAATAGCAGTTTCCTTTTAAAAGTGTTTATTTATAATAATAATAATAATATTATCATTATTATTTTATTAAAAATAATGGTAGAATTTACAGAATTGATTTTATACAAAATTCTTTCCATTTTTCTTATGACTCGTTTTTTGGTACACCGGCATTACTAAGTAGCTGTCTAATGTTCATCATGCTGTAGGTCATCAACGGAATTTCAGGCTGGTGTTATCAAAGGCGACGGGGGATCGGGGACAGGTTAAGGGTCGGCATCAGGTATTCAGGTGTGTCTCGTAGGTCAGGAACAGGCTGTAGTCGTCAGGTCGATCCGGTATTTCTCACGTTTCTTTCTTTTCTGGCTTCTATTAAAGGAGGTCTACA
>NC_061089.1:38401099-38488599 GCF_015104395.2 Macrobrachium nipponense
GGTACTTCTACTGGGTGAATAGGGTGAAGATACATTACAAGTAGTCCCCGGTTATTGGCAGGGGTTCCATTCCAACATGTGATGATAAGCAAAACTCACCATAAACCAAAAACTGGCAATTTTCAGCACTTATTTGTGCCGATAACCAGAAATTGGCACCTCTGTTAGGTATGCATTAGTGCCAGTACAAGATTATTGGCGCCAATAGCCAGAAATCGGCGCATATCGGTGCCAAAAATCACTGATTTTCGTCACTAGATAAGTACCATAAAACTGGCCATCAATAACCAGGGACTGTCTGTATATAGGTTAAGAAAATACAATAACAATAATTAAATAAGCATAAAATCTACAGAAACCAATATTTATAACATCCAATATTACTTAATATACAGAGGTCCCCCGTAATCGCAGGGAATGCGTACCAGACCCCCCGCGAATAGTTAGAATCAACGAATAGTTGGCACCCCTATAAAAATGCTGAAAACAGCCCATTTTGTCAGTTAAAACTCAAGAAAAACCCACACAAAATTTTTATACTTGGTTTTTAATAGTTTTATCACAAATAGTACATTTTATTATGAAATTGATAAAAATAAAAAAAACAAAGGAATTTCTGGATATTTCTCTTTGAAAAATACCACATATAGGCAAATTTTCTACCGCGAATAATGCGGGGAAATGTTCCCGAGAGAAATCCGTGAATGTGTGAGTCTGCGAATCTGGAGAACGTGAATACGGGGGTTCCATTGTAATACAATAGACAGGAAGGGGAGGGGGTGGAGATGGGGAGGCCATGAAAGTGGATCGAGGTAGGGATGAGAATGGGAGGGGGAAGGGAGAGAGGTGGGGAGGGATGGGATGGGGATTCACCATTTACCAAAAATTAGTGGGAGGTCCCAAATTACATAGTACCATTTCAATCAAGTAATTAATTTGAAAGATATTTGAGAAAAAAGATGGCTCGCTGCCTGAAATGGATGGTAATTACGGTATTATTCAAACAAAAATTATACTGAAATAATTTTGCTGCACTTTCAAATTTGCCACTTTCACTTGACCCAAAATGACCCTGCCCATATAAGCAGAGAATGAAAGTCAACATTACAGGTGTACATACATATCTTATGAAAGTATCCCAACCTCTGTAAAACTGCAGATGTCAGATTCTAAAAACAGATCAGTTAAGGAGACTTTCTCACAATCATCATTTTCAATTTATCCAAATGTCAAGTTTTTAAAGAACTGTAAATTAGCTCAAATTACAATATTACAAACAAATCTTTAGGTCAGCCTTATGAGTGTTATGTATTGTGACTTAGTGGTGTGGTTGTTACATATTTTGACTCAGTGGTGTGGTTGTTATGTATTTTGACTCAAATGTGCGGTTAACCCTTAATGAGTAGCAATAACAGGTTTTGGGTGGACGGTGGAGTGACTCATAGTAACAATATTACGTGGCATTGATATTGGGGAATCAGGCGAGAAAGAGATGCCATTACTTCTATAGCCCATAAATTCACTAATGGCAACTTTTAGACTGCCTAAGACTTGGCGGCTCAGGGGTTAGTTTTGATCTTGACTTCAATGGAGGATGTATACTGCCTTTCTTTCTATCTTACATGATGTCTTTTTGTAAATTTGCTCATAAATGCGTATACCAATGGGTTGCTGTTGGCTTTATTCTTATCTTTTATGATAGTACGTCAGTTGTAAATCTAATTTTGCAAAGAAAAGTGCAAAGAATATTAGACAAAACATGTATAAATCCAAAAAAGTTACTGCATCTTCCTTCTTGGTAAATTTACATAAATGTTTTACAACAAATACGCTCATAATTTGTTAATTTTATTTCTTATCTGTTTTGATATTGTGTGAGCTGTATTGTAATTTAACAAAATATAATAAATTTATTTATTAGAAAAATCATGTGTAACTTCATAAAATTTACGATTGTTTTGTAAAAGAGGCGCCACTAGGGGTTGTAAATATAGTCATTTTTGACTTCTTGTGGAAGGTAGGAAAAGTTTTTTAGAATTATTTTCTTTCACCATGTGCATTTGCATATCTTCCTCTTTCCATTGATGTGCTTTTTTCTTAAATTAGCTGACCTCAAAGTTTTGCCAGCCTTGGGTGCTGCATATTTATTTTCGTATTACCCCGCCTCCTGAGGGTTAAACTACTAAATAATTATAAGATAATAATACACAGACTGTCCATTAGGTAGCAAATTGGGTTAATCATTGTTGTCATGTGATGTCTTCTCTCTTTTGATGACACTCTTGCTAAGAGTAATGCTTGTTTGTTTCTTGCTTATTTTGCCAACTTGGAATAGTCTGCAAAATTAATTTTTATTTTTTATATAGTTGTTTAATTTTATGGAGCCTTGCTATTAATTCAGTTAGGTTCAAGTTGACAACATACAAAAATATTTTCAGTTGGTTTCAAGTTACCAATACTGTATATAAAAAGTTATTTTGAGTTGGTTTAGAGTTAATGATATACTACCAAAATGTTCATGGTGATAAAAATCCTATTTAAACTTTCTTAATATGGTTTATTGCAGGATGATACATCCAGGTCTGGAAATACTGGGCCTTTGCATCGGTCTGGTAGCGCTCAGTCCGATTCTTCAGGGTTTATGGAGGGGGATTTAGTGGATGGAGAAAATCGAAATGTTTCATCTAGTCAACTACCAAATGTAAACATTCCAAGTCCGGTAAGCTGTATTGGTTTTGTAGATCTATAAGTTACTTCACTCTGCGCAGTTATAGTGCCTGAGAAAGTGGTTTATGTGTTGCAAATCTTATTTAGTTCTGTATGGGTTCATGGTATGATTGACAAGAGTAGTGGTTATTGAACAATGATTAGAATTAAGTTTGAAGAACTTTTATGGAATTGTTGCCTAAGACTAGCCAATTGAATATGTATTTATATACCCAAGTACATTGAAAATATAATGTCAAGTGAATTACTTTTCCATGATAGACATTATTTGACCTACTTGGGATAAGTATTAGCTTTGAAACTTACCTGTCCCATATTAAAATTATATAGTGTTTTTCTTTGTGCTTGGTAAGGTGTCATCCTGACAGTACTATTAGTATGCTGTATTAAGTATTTTTATCTCTATTTTGTGTTTTTGTTAGACTTTAAACCCCTCATGGCATGTTTTAGATGTCAAAGAATACAGAACAGTGCTTAAAATCAAACATCTGTAGTGACTGTCTAATTTTCAATCAATCTATGTCAAGTACTGGTAACAAATTATTTAACAAAATTTTGTCAGAATCTTCAAAATTATCAGTTTATGCAATCATCAATTTTTTACAAAGTTACCGTAATTGAAGACAGTAAGATCTAATATGTGTATGTATTTATCAAGAGCAAACCTTTCAGGCCTTGAGAGTTAAGAATATTAACCTGGTGGTCTGGTTAAACTATTTAACAACAACAACAATACAAATAATAATAATAATAATAATAATAATAATAATAATAATAATAATAATAATAAAAGATATCAAAGATCAACATGTCAAATTTGGTTCATTCTCTTTCTTAGATTTCTATTAAGAAAACCTGATTTAATCCCATTATTTTTTTTTATGTATTTTTGATCATCAAATTTTTTAGAACAATAATTGAACAGTTAGACATGGAAATTGAGGAGATTGTGAGAATGGTGATACAAGAAGGTCTTGTATTTAGAATGACTATAAAACTTTCATCCTTTAATTTATCTGTAGCACATTCTGCCTTGTTGAAATTGCACTGTAAGGTAAATGGTAATTAATGCATTCCTCATTTGTGGGCTGAACTGTTTAAACAGTGTTTCTCACATTTTTACAGTTATCTCATTTCCTGCTATCCTGTTACAGAAATTTCTAAAACAAATCTGCTTTTAATATTTTGAGAGTAATTTTCTTCCTCTTTTCTTGTTCTATGCCAGGTCTGGTCGAGATAAGGGCATTAGGCTACTTTCTTTATTTACCATTGCATTAAAACAGAAACATGAAATTCTACAGCTTGCATTGTCCATAATGGATATTTTGTTTATTTCTTACAATGATAGAACAAGAATTGAAGTATCAGATATAATTTCTGAGCAACATCACTGTAAGCTAGACTTCCATCATATAGTGTGATGTTCTGTAATTGAGTTGTGCCAATCATTTTTCAGAATGTGCCATAATAAGTACCTGATTTTGAATCCCCAGTAAGTAGCCTTGAAAATTCATGTAAAAATTATGAATTTTGAAATGCCTGGTAGGAACTTTGTGCCATTTATTTTCTGCTTTTATAATGTATCATAGATATCTTACAGGTCTCTCCCCCTTTCCTTAGTTTAGTAAAATTGCTAGTGCTTTGATGTCTTTTGGTATTCCTCTAGCTTGTTTAGTGTTGACAATCTGGTTTTACTGTATACCTGTAGTTAGAGTTGTAGATTTGTTTTCAACCAAGTAGGGTGCAGAGAAATAGAGAACTAAGAAATATACAAACTACTATTCCACTTACGTAGAGATAAACCTTACAGATGAAATGCATTAAAAAATCTTTTTCTTTTATAGATATGTCTGCCAATAAACATACTACATATTAGCTTTCAAAGCTGTAGTTTCTTGCATGATTTTTAGATGTGTGGTGGTGTATCTTTCTAGACCAGACAACCAGTTATGTATTTTATGTTGATCCCAGTATAGTACTGTCTAAAAGAAGTTCTCAACAGTAATGCTGTACATCTTTAAAACTAACTACATATACGTAAAGGGGTTGTCCACAGGTTTCAGATGTCACTGAAACAATTTGGCACTTGGCATTCTGTTGCATATTACCCAACTTTTGCAGGGCAGTAGGTACGTCTATATAAATCAGTTAGATAGTTGATTGTTTACCCTTGTCAGTTCAGACCATATCACCTGGTTTCTCCAGTTTTAATCTCCACTTAATTTCATCAAAGCCACTGTATGATGGCATCAATCTTATTTACTTAGCCTAATTTATCCTTAGAAAAAAAATAGTGCACAATCTTTGTGGCTGGTTTCTCATGCCTTCATTTGTATATTTATTGTTTACATCTGTGTTCATTTATTTATCCATCCTGTTTCAGCCCTTTGAGATTCTGATGAAAATGACAATCATCATCCATTTTCAACCTGATTCGATGATGAGTATAGGTGTTGGTGTCGAAAGATATTTTTTTAATAAATATGCCCTAAGTTTGAATTTTGATTTGGCACTTTTGTGTGCTTGTTGTAGTCATGAGTGTTATATATTTTGATTTATGGTGAATTTATCAAAAAAGCAACCTAAACTGTTATTCCACGCAGTGAACTTACACCACTTTAAACATACTTTAATACATATTGTTCCACAGTAAGCCAGGATCTGGAGTATGAATTTTTGTCTTAAAAGAATGTAAAACTAAATAAATTAAATCAAGCTCAATCACTGCAAGAGGAGTATATTTTAAGAATTTCTCTATCAACTATGGACAAACTTGCTGTTTTGGATGCAATTCAAAGTAAGCCTGACTTTCCCATTCTAGAAGTATAAGTGGTATGAAGGACTGGTCAAACTAGTCATATAGACTTTCATGACTTCCGTTTATTATTTATGACAATATGAAACCTGGCACACATATAGTCAAGGAGTTCTTGAAAGACTCTCCAACCTGGACTTCTGGTGCAGATCTATAAGCATGGAAAAACTCCACTTGAATCTGCCAGCTCCTATCAGATTTGAAAACTCCATGTCATCTTTCCTTCTGACATATTTCTTCTTTGACATATATCTACTTCCTCCTCCCTTCTAAATTGTGATTGAGACTACTTTAAGTGTTTTCCATAAACTGTTTTTTTTTTTACAATAAAGCAAGTTTTTATATAAACCCATTCATCATAAACTCTGTGCCTTTTTGTCTTCACTGCTCTATTAGATTGAGATAGACTTGGTAGAATGAGGAGCATCAACAATTTCATGAGACAATAGGAAATTGGCTAAGCATGTTGATGGAGGGATTTTTTCTAAGGGGGGGGAAGGGAACATTTGCTATGGTCACATGGATGCATACCACACAGTTGAAGGTATTTTATTATGAATAGGGTTATATAAGGTATTAAGATTGATAAAATTTAAAACCATTCATAGTCCACTAAGTATAAAAATTCATGTTTATTTGTATATAATCTTGTACCATGTGACTTTCCAAAACCTAATTTTTAACCTATTATTAAGGGGTGACACCATACATGAATGAGATATAAAATGTGTATGAGAGAGAATTATTGGCTCCTGGTTAGGTTGTTACACTGACAGATATCCATTTGCAATATTCAAATAATAGTTGTATTGATACTAATGATAATTTTAATAAAACTGTTGCTTTACTTACTGTATCAACTTATGTATATTGCATGTATTATTGTCATGTTTTCGTGTTATAAAATATTAACATAGTGATTATGTGCAATTTGCAATCTGGTAATGTGTACATTCTTAAAAACATCAGCTAATAGACATACAGTACGGTCCCCAATTATGTGAGAATTTGGTCGATCCACGGCCTCGCAGAACTGGAAAATAGCAGATTTCGATACACATACCTAATGGGAAAATTCCATTAGGGCCAAGGCAAACGGCAACTTACCCAGTCAAACTTTTTTTATATACTACTTATCTTCAGTACTTTCTGTGTACTATACTGTAATTTTTTCTTCTATGAAATTGTTCTTATGGATAAATAAAATATAAAAAAGGTTTTAATACCTTGAAAAAGTTTAAAATTACACCCTGGATGGTGAAAACTCCCACACGTAAACACTGCCTCCATCGGTGCAAGTGTACTATACGATACAGTCATTTCCTTTAAAAAACCTTTTGGATGGAATTTCCTCTACCTATCCTCTGGCAAAAAACCTTCAAACTCCTCTATCTCATCCTCTGTGAAGAGTTTTGCTGCTGAAGGAAGGCTTTGTTAACCATTTTAGGTTTCGGGGACTGGCGGATCATGCATGTTTTCATTCCCATTAGGCCTAACAAACTTGGTTATGAGCACCCATCTCGGTTTCTTTCTCCATCACGTTCACTATGTAATCGTTTTCATCTAAATTTATTCTACAATAAAAAAGAACTGATGAAAATTCAAGATTTGAAATGAAATTACAATTTCTTAAAAAGAAATTATAAAAATTCAAAATTCACCATAAAATGATAGTTTCTTGAAAAGTTTAGATCGAATGATTATCTCTCTCTCTCAAGCACATCTGCTTCTCTTGTTAAGTAGTGCACCAATTTTATGTAGTGCATTTTTTTTTTGTAAGGTAGTGTTCGATTTATATGATCGCTTACCTGCTTCTTCTTGATAATGCGTTCTGAAGTCTGGTTTTCATGTTTAACTTTATGCTTCTTATTAATGTTAGTTCTGGATTAGTAATCTTTGTGGTCTTAGTCTCTCAGGAGAAGTTTGAATGAGACGAACGGCAGAGTTTCTTTCTTTACTGTGCAAAGAATTAGAGTTACAAGTACAACTACAAAACTTATAAATCTATTGTTGGACTCTTGGCAATATGTCTGCTTCTGTACTCAACGACAGCTGCCAGTTCTCTCTGGCTTCTTCTGTCAATCTCAGTTGAGCCACCCTCGGTTTGAATTTGGCACCACCTCCTTAGGCGGAGTAGATTTTGTTCTCCGCCCAACTGTATTCTTGATTCTTGGAGTGGTGTTTCCTTATCTTTTCCCCATCCCCTTTTAGGTGGGGTTAACATGTTAATTCCTCCTTTTTCAGGCTGAGTCAATAATTTAACATGTTAATACCTCCTCCGGGAGGCAGAGCTGCATTCCTGCTAGAAGAAGCTGAGTAAGTTTGGTGCGAGGTCACAGGTCAAAGATTTTATGACGGTCTTAAGATTTTAATTGCTATGGTTCAATTTTCTGTGACTAAGGTTTTGTTGATCAAATTCTGGCTCACACACCAAAGCTCAATTCTCTCTCTCTCTCTCTCTCTCTCTCTCTCTCTCTCTCTCTCTCTCATCTCTCGTCTCTCTCTCTCGCTCTCTCTCCTCTCTCTATTTTTACTGTACTTTGATTATTCTCTCTCTCTCTGTTTTTATGGTATCCTATCTACTATTATTTCTTATAGCTATCATTGCACTCTGTTAATCACTTTTACTAATCATTTTCATCAAAATTTATTTCAACTATAGAAAAAAATAAAATCAAATACCAAAAGTTAGTCAAAACAAGTTAACCTAGGCAAAAAAAAATTTTTTTTATGTCATTTTTATGTCATGTTCAGCAATGATGGATTTCAAGTCGACTGCTGCCAAAATGGAAGTTGCTCTGTCCTTTGTCTTTAACTTAAGGACAAGCTTTTTAGTTTTGAGAAAATAGACCTTCCTCTTCAACTTCTAGGCAGATGCATACATGATGCAGATGATCAGAATACACTTTGCAGATCTGAATAATATGTGATGCTGATGATGATACCGATCATTCATACACACTGCGCTATGAAGTCACAAATACGTGAAGTGGAGCCTTCCATCATAGCTAATGGCTAAGCAGAAGCCTTCAGCACTTCGCAGATGTGAATAATATGTATGGCGATGATGACGATGCCAATCATTCATACACAGTGCGCTATGGCATCACAAATGCGTGAAGCAGAGCCTTCCATCTTAGCTAATGGCTGAGCAGGAAATCTATCTCTCACATTCCCCCACCCCTATCTCAGATACCAGTGAACCCCCTCCCGACCTAAAGTACTAGAAAAGACAATAGATTTGACACGTTTGTGGCGCATGACTCGCAGACTGAACAGCTTTGCAGATACAGAAAATCTATTTTTGAGAACTAGCGGCTGCATAAAAGGGGAATCGCACAATCCGATCACGCATATTTTGGGACCGTACTGTAGTATCATAAATATATATGTTTTTATAATTGGCTACATATATATCTTTCTATAATTGGCTACATCGGAAGGTATCAACACACACTATAACAAAGGGCATTTTCCCTCTATGTAAGGGTGATCAGTTGCTAGTTTGAATTGTTCGTGAGTGTTTGTAATGTGCGATGCTGTACCCCGAGCATGTAGCCTTTGTTACAGTGCCTGGAGCATTGCAGGTCCTGCTATTTCGGCGTGTTGTGTTGTGTGCTGTGTACAGGCCCACCTCATCCAAATAGGGCAAGGAAGGCATTGATCCTGCAGAAGAAACTAGACATTGTCGTGCATGATATTAAGATTTCCTAGGACAAGGTGAAGAAGTAAACAACAGACTTTGGGAAGAAAGCACCCAGGAGTCAGGTCTGCAAGGTCATGGCAAAAGGCTATCTTAAGGATACTGAACAGTCAGTCAACCTTGATCTGGTTTCATCAGCAAGGGCTGCTGGAGTGGATGTATGCGGTGCTGACATGAAGGCTGCAGCTACAAAATTTGCAGGCTTGCATGAGGTTGTGGACTTTAAGGCATTTGAACCTTGGCTATTTTTTGGTGGGATATCCGGACTCAATTGCATAGCTTTGGATAGATCAGTGGAGGGAACACGGTTGACCCGCCACATTTGCATTCTCGAGATTCGCAGACTCTCCTATTTGCAGATTTCTCTTTGGACAATATCTACCCATTATTTGTGGGAAATTCACCTATTCGCGGTATTATTCACTGAAAATATTCACAGATTACTGTATTTTCATATAATTTTCGTGACTGAATTCAATTTTTGTGATAAAACTATTATGATATGCAGTTGTAAGCATTTTTAGAGGGTTTTTCTTGTTTTTGAACTATCAAAATAGACAGTCATAAGCATTTTTAGAGGGGTTCTAAGTATTTGCGGAATTTAGCTATTTGTGGGGTTGTCTGGGATGCATCCCCCACGAATACCAGGGGTCCACTGTAGAGGAATTTGCCAAATGTTGCAAGACTTGGTGAGAAAGGTTTTTTTAGGGCAAATCTATATCGCTGACAAAACTGGTCTATTTGTTGCTCCTTACCTTGGCAGATGAGAAGGAAAAAATTTACCCACCCAAAAGCTTTCCAACCAATGCATGTCTGCTTTGTTATGTGCAAATGTTACTGGTAGCCATCATTGCAAACCATTAGTAGTTGGAGATGCAAAGCAACCCTGTGCCTTGTGTTGGTTGATGGATAGGCTCCCCATGTCATTTGGCAAAGGCTTGGTTCACCTCCAAGATCATTACAGATTTGTTCCATAATCACTTTTGTAAGGAGGTTGTTTGTTATCAGACACAGAACCTTGGCATTGTAGACATCAGGTGAAGACTTTGTTTCTTTTGGACAATGCTCCTGCATATCTTCATGCAACCCAGTAGGTTATTGATGAAGGTCATATTAGGGTCATTTATTTGCCACTTGATATGAGTGCACTCATTTGGTAATGGACCAAGATATTGTTGCAACAAAACTTCTATAGTACTGGAAGAAGTTCCTGGAGGAGGTGATTTTAGTGTTGGAGGACAAGGGGCCTGAGAAGCAAGGCTTGGATACAGTGGGGGAAACAGACACTGAAGAATCTTTGAAGGTATTTGCTGAAGTCTGTCATCTACAACTTCACAGATGCTTGGAAGAACGTCACCGTAGACCCTCAACCATGCCTGGAACTGTATGCTAAAGGGAGAAGAGACCATGATTGACTTTAAGTGGAATGTCAGTGCAAAGCAGAATCCTCATTTGTATTGTCAAAATACCCTCAACAGCTGCTTCAGATCCCAAACTCCTGTGCACCCAAGCCCATCGCTATCCACTTGGTTGTTCAGCTTGGAAATGCAGGCAAGCACACCTGCACCTTTTGTTGATGTGCAGGACTCTTTCAGCCAAGAATCTGATCTGTTGTTGCCCCACTTTGATGACCATGACCCTCTCAGCACCTGTATGCCTCTTTAGCTACTTCATATAGTGCTAGCTCATTCCCAGAAAGAACCAAATATTTAATTATTTCACATAATATTACAAAAATTTTCCATCCAACAATAGAACTCCCACCACCCTGGACTTTGAAACGAATGAAAATATGTACTGCTCTATCATATCTAAAAAGAAATATGGCAAACACAGAGATGTATCGCCAACATGCGTTAGGACACATCAGAAGAAAAGGAGATCAACTTATGATTTACACAGATGGATCTAAAAACAACACTGGAGTAGGAGTCTCAGTATTCTCAAAAGATAAATTAATCAAAATAAGTCTTCTCCCAATATCATCAGTATACACTGCAGAACTCAGCTATACAAATAACACTAGACTTAATATCTGAGGAGAGAGCAATTTCCATCATAATTATCAGACTCATGAAGTGCTACTGATGCTATAAACAAATACAAGTCTCCAAATCATCTTGTACAAGGAATCCAAATAAAAATCCATCAACTTACTCAGTTAGGACTACAATTAATAAAAATATGTTGGATTCCAGCATATGGGAATTGACAGAAACAAAAGGGTAGATACAGCTACCAAATTAGCTTGCACTATTTCATCAACAATTACATATGCCCCCAGTATCAGACTGGGTAACATCCATTAAGACTAATATATCAAGACTGGGATTCAGGGCATCAAGGGTTGTAGACATTTTATAAGATTTTCTTAAACTTTTTTTTTTTCAGAAAATTGATAAAACATAGACCAGACAGTCAACAGTTTACTGATCTGCACCAAAATGTATCAAATAGTTAATATTATTAGTGGTAATTTGCAAAAAACGTGTAAAACACTTTGTTATTTGTGAGAATTTGCACACAAACTACAAAAATGCCCTTTTTACATTAGCCACAATGGGCTAAATATTTTTGGCAATGCCTACCCCGCAAGTGTCCTTTGTGAACAATGATAATCTGTCCAAAGTATGATGTGTAGGACTCCATATAAAAAAAACAGGCTAAAGAGAGAAAACGCTGGAAACAAAATTTTATGTGGCCACTTCTGAAGGCTTTGATGAAACAAATACAGTGGTACCTCGAGATACGAAATTAATCCGTTCCGAGGTGCCCTTCGTATCATGAGTTTTTCGTATCTTGAACCGCATTTTACATGTAAAATGGCTAATCCGTTCCAAGCCCTCCAAAAACACCCCAGTAAATTTCATAATAAAGCTAAATTGACCTATAAACAATGAAATACTACAACAATTTAGACCATACAATGCCTAACTTAATACGTACTGCTAATTACCTGTAAATAAAGTGTACTAGTGTACATGGTATACAAGAAATACTGTACGTACATACGTACGTATGTAGTAATACATACGTACGTATGTAGTAAAATGTGGAAGCTTACCTTTCGAGTGAGGCTATCTCCGAAAGTGGCGACAGAGGAGGAGGACAAACGGCAGATACATACACTTAACTTTACGAAACACATAAAAAAATGTCAGAAAAACAAACTAAACTTTACAAAACACATCAACAAAACTGTAACACTTAACTTTACAAAAAACTTAAAATTAAATTTTTTTTGTCTTTTTTGATTTTTAAATTTTTAAAACTTTTTTATACTTTACGTATTTTACAAAGTTTCAATTTCTTCACCACTGAATGTATGCCAGTCCGTTTACAGAATTTTTTGAACTACCCATGAGAAACCTTGAACTCTGGGGTTGCCGTCGATGTCCCCTCTCCTCCTTCGTCTTCGGCTTGGGCAATCAAATTGCCGAAAATAGCGCTGGCCTTCTGGCAGATTGCCATCTCGGTTATCGTATCGCCATCGATTTCTTTGTCCTCAATCCATAGAAGAAGCAGCCTTTCCATTTCATCATGCGCATGGCTCCTCTTGTTGGACAAAATAGTCATGCCCTTGGAAGGTGTAGCTGCTTTGATGGCTTCCTTCTGCTTAAGGATGGTGCCTATCGTCGACGGATTTCGGCCGTATTCCTTAGCGATCACACTCAACCGCAAGCCAGCTTCATACTTTTTTATTATCTCCATTTTTGTCTGCATAGAAAGCATTCTCTTCTTTCTGTGAACTTCAGCAACTTTCTTGGGACCCATGACTATACTGTACGTAATTAAGTTATGTAGTACGTATACTAATTAGGTTCTCACACAACAGGATGAAGTAGCACAACGAAATCACTAACACAAATTTACGTTAACAAACAAAATCGTATATGTGAACGAACGAATTACGCGTGCGTACGGTAACACTGGTGAGAAGCAATGGCTGAAGAAGAACGCTGCTACGTACTAGTACGTAGATGCATGATGGGAGGGATGCTGACCAATAGGAGAGAAGGATCTCATGGTGGTGACTAGCATCAGGAACCAATGGGAGAGCGGGAGGATGGTGGCGAGTCTACTCAGTTTGCGGCACTCGAGTTTCAAAATTGTTATCGGTGGTCTGGGCGAATCTCGGACTTTACAGCAACAACCTTTCGTATCTTGAGCAATTTTCGTATGTAGAGCCGTAAAATTTTTCGTATTTGCTTTCGTATCTCGAGTTTTTCGTAAGTTGAGCCTTTCGTATCTCGAGGTACCACTGTATATGCTTAGCAACAAATATATGTTTACAAAAAAAGTAAAGCAAATGTGCTTTAATCTTTAGATTAGCTTTACCATATGATGCCAGTTCTTATTGTATACTACCGTAATTACTGTGCTGTTATTTTCTGCATGCGTATCTCGGTTTACTGCATCAAGTATGCCTTTTGTAAATCAGGTAAAAACTTGTAACCAAATAGAAATAAACTTGATTCGTTACTGTAATATTAAGGATATGTATACTACAGAGCAATTACTTTTATCTTATGTATATGATGAATAAAGGTATAATACTTTTGTAAAGGAAGTATGGCCAATTGTTATGTTGAGGATGGGTTTAGGAAACAGTTTGTAATCATAAAAATAACTAAGTGTAAAATACGCTATAATTAGAAAAATTGTAAATACTGTATACATACAGCACTAATTCCACTTACCCTGAGAAATTTAGCTGTATCCCAAATCCCCAGGGCAGTTAAGGAAAAGACTGGAGCATCACGAGGTCCGGTGCGTGATCTCTAACCAGCTATCTCCTCGTACGCTTAGAAGTTGCCAGATCTCAGATCCCTTGCTTTACAATCTTTGTTAAGGGGGCGGGCCGGAACCTCTATATATGGAGGTATAGGGCCAAAAATGCAAAGTCATGAAAAAATTCATGGAGCTTCATATGGCAATTGAGAATACGTATAAGAAATATTTCGTCAAAATTCCTCTTACTTTCGTAGTTACAGGGTAATTAGTTAACGTAATTCAATAAGCCTAAAACATTGATCCGTACAAGAAAATGAAACAAATTTTCTTCTATTTATCGTAAATTTTTGATAAATTATTGTCAAATAAAGAAATTTGGAGAAATGGTATCTGTAGACATTCCCCGAGTCGAGAAGGTGACTTCAGGCTCAAGCTACCAAGTCCAGTCCTGATTTAGTGCGATAACGGACGTCAAGTAGGCTACACGTTCCATTTCACGTCTGACATTCGCCTGCTTTCATGTATGTTTATTTATGTTTTGGCAAGAATTTCATCATGCCAATGAGGAAAAGACAAGGGAAACATCTCGCTAACATACAGACGAAGAAAAATCGCTCAAGTATTATTGCAGAATATCATAATATATGCGTAGTTAGTGAAGAGAGAGGGGAGTGTTGCTTAGTAACGGCCCCGTCTTGCTTGACAGCACACGTCACACTGTGCCTAAGGCTACGATCTTTGAGCAAAGAGATCTTCATTTATGATAAATAACAAAGTTTTGGTTTTTTAATACCCAAAATGGAATATGAAATTCATAATAATCATGATTTATTAAATTGTCTTTGTAAAAAAAGTGTACGCCTTCGAGTTTCACCTCTTGACATTCTCTTGCGATTACGTTTATCTTTGTTTCGGGCAAGAATTTCATCATGCCAAGGAGGAAAATTCAAGGAAAACATCTCGCTAACACACAGAAGAAGAAAATTCGCTGTAATAAGCCGAGTTAGTGAAGGGGAGAGAGAGAATTGCGTAGGAAGGAGTGCCCCATCTTGCCTCAAGCAGTGTCCCAGGCTGCGATATATGAGCAAAGGGATCATCATTTATGATTAAATTATGATAAATAAAATAGTTTTGGTTTATTAATACACAAAAAACAAATATACATTCATAATAATCATTATTTATTAATATTGTCTTTATGGAAATACGAAGGAAAACTTTGAACGCCCGTATCTCAAAACTATACTTATTGACCTTCAAAATCTATCTTCTCACTTAGTTTTAAAGCTATAACATTGGAATTTGGTATATAACTCAGAAAGACATTATAGAACAATCAAATAGAGCCCTTTTTTCCAATTTTTGTTTCGTATTTTTTTTTATAAATTTTTTTCTCCTGATTTATAGGGTTTATTTTTTGACCATATTGAAAAATTCATATCTAGCAAAAAAATGACTTTTAGAAAAAAAAACTCTCCATTCGATTGGAGGTCTACATCAGGTCTATATATGGTAGTAATCCCAGGTCTTAATATTAAATATCAAGGGAGGAGATAGAATTTGAAAAATGGTTATTTTCGGGATAAATCGCCCTGGCGTCACAAAACCGAAGGTCAGAGGCGAAAATCATATGCGGTTTGGAGATGTCCCAAGTCACCTTATTAAGTGGTATGAATATCAAAGTCCTGTCCTTAAAAAAGGGCATTAGCCGGCCGGCCCCCTTAACCGATTACCAGCTACAAAAGTTAGCCTATTGTTAAGATCTCAGGTTTGTTAGCTATGGAAAATACAAATTAATTGAAAATTTGTCATTTTGGGTACATTACATCTCAAAAATATCAAGTTGGGCAAAACTGACAATTGTGTAGCTATTTTCTCATGATATTTACTTGCCTTTCAGACTAAAAAGCCATATTCTGTAGCATCAAACCTATTAAGCTTTTATACATTGCACTGAATCAAAGTGATACCCTTCACTGAATTTTTTATGGTTGTTATAATTTTCAGTCTCATTATTAGTATAAATTCTCACTCAGAGACAAACGTTATTATGATGTTTTTAGAATTACAAATATAGTACAGTACATATATAATTAGTATTATGTATGTCTTACATATACATACATACTATACTAGGAGTTATTAGACTCAATTTTGTTTAAAGTTAAACCTTTGGTATAAAAATATCCTTCCATTTTTATGATATTTTATGGTGTATGCTCACTGACAAAGACTTAGTTGTAGAATAACTGATGCATGATTTTTTAGGAAACATAGTGCAGAGCAAGTATCATACAAGCTGCCATGCTTGTGCTTTTACATAAATCTGGAGGATCTTTTCAGAGCCTTGATTTTCATGGAAGTAATTTTAGCTCTTTATGTGTTCTCTTAATGGTGTATTTTGGGATTTGATCGTACTGTTTTGCTAACCCATACCATTTCTCTTTCCATTCAGTTAGCTGTTCAGATACCACGATAACTAACTAACTTGAGTGTATGCTTTATATTTCTGTAATATAGGGACCTTAGATTTATAGTACAGGAGCATTAGCTTACAACATGAAAAAAAATGCAAAAAGCTGAATTTTTTACTGAAGTCACCTAAAACCATATTTAGTTCAATGGAGTAAAGTTTACTCAAGTTAACGGTGAGCTCGTTGATAATCCAAGATGGCCGCCGGGAATAAAAAACACTTTCTGAACTAATGACATCTATATGGCTGGGACAGATAATTTCTCATGATTTTTTTAAGATGTGTAAATGATTCGGCCATATTTAGCACTTTAAATAAAAATTATTAGCATGATAAAATACATGAGCCAGCAACTAAGGACTTTATCCTCTCTGTACAAGAGAAATGCATAGAACTTTCTGATACACAGACAATGGTGTACATGTGCGTATTCAAAATATTGGAAATACTGTTGCTGTTGAAGTGAAATACCAGCATGCATGTCAGATTAGCTTTCATACGGGCCAGGAGTCTTTGCAAAATCCCAGGAAAACACCTAAAGGTCTTAAACGGTTGGTCAATCAAGAGAAGAATTTAGATTTTCTTCAGCTTTGTGGTTCTTAGATGAATATGTATATAATCACCAGTTCACTCTGACAGACTTGGAGGGACTTCTGAAAGACTTTTCTGGAGATGGAGAAGTGTACACAGCAAAGCAGCTGAAGTCAAAACCGCAAGAAAGGTACAATGAGCATATGATCATTAGGTCAGTATTGTAAAGATACAATTTATACATTCCTGAATGAGGGCAATAGGAACATCATAAACGTACAGGACTAACACCTGAAGAAATTATTACCATGGTAGCATTGCATCATAGAGACAATACTTCTCGGTAGTCATCAGCAAATTTTAGACTGCTGAGTAAATTTACTTATTTACATGACTCTAGTTTAGCAATACAGTACACTGATATTCCAAAGAGTTTTGGGGAGGTGAATGACCTGGGGCATGCAGCTGATGTCACACTGTGTGATATGGCAATCCTGCATTCTGTTCTTGAAAAGATGACTAAGTAGCCTAAATAAGATTCTAGAAATGGTTTCTTCCATCTTGTTGTAATTGGTCATCTCCAAAAATTTAGGATAATGGTATTTATCATTTATGACTGTTCTTATTTCATCCTCCATAAGAACCCCTGCCACGTCAATAATTTCCTCAGGTGTTAGTCCTGTACCTTTATGATGTTCTCTCAGTATCCTATTGCCCTCATTCAGAAATGTAAAAAGTGTATCTTTACCATGCTGACATGTGATGATCATATGCTCATTGTGCCTTTCTTGCCATTTTGAGTTCTGCTGCTTTGCTGTGTACACTCACCATCTCCAGAAAGTCTTTCAGCAGTCCCTCTAATTCTGTCAGAGTGAACTGGTGATCATATATTCATCCAAGAACTCACAAAGCTGATTGACCAACCATTTAGGATGACCTTTATGTCTTTTCCTGGAATTTTGCAAGGACTCCTGGCCCATATAAAGGCTAGACATGCATGGTTGTATTTCATCTCGGCAGCAACAATATCTCTAATGTTCTGAATACGCACATGTACATCATTGCCCCATGTATCAGAACGTTCTATGCATTTCTCTTGTATGGAGAGGATAAAGTCCTTAGTTGCTGATTCATGTGTTTTATCTTGCTTCTCTAGAGGTTGTTTTATTGTAATAGCATAATCAACACACTTTCTAAAACACACACAGTCTTTCTTTATGTGAAATTCACCAGTCTGAGACCTGTGACTAGGTGCCCTTGTACTCTGATCTTTCACTTGAACTTTATACTTCTCTTTTCCTTTTCTTAATATTATTGAGTAAGAGATAATTTTACTGCATCTCTTTGTATAGGAAGTGGAAGTGCTCTGTTTGCTAGCAGGTGGTCCAATCCATTCTTCAGTTCACTGCTGATTGATACGACCTTATCCAATTCCTTTTGATCCATCGTACCATGACCAGAGTCAATTGGCTGGTTGCAGAAAACACTTCCCAGGCATCTTGTCTTCCAGTAGTCAGATCCTGCATAAAAGAAAAAGATTCTGACTAATAATAATTCAAAATATAAAAGTCATAAGCTGTTTGACAAGCAAATACAGTATGAAAAATAGGGTTATTTGAGCTGCATAGAAATGTAAGAGCACACAATGCTCAATTTGAGAAGGCTACTAATTTTTATTTAAAGTGCTAAATATAGCCGAATCATTTACACATCTTGGAAATAACATGAGAAATTGATCTGTCCCAGCCATATAAAAAATAATATAACACAACTGTTTACAGTCATTAGTTAAGACTTTAATACGTGTTATTTCTATAACTGGCGGCCATCAAGGATTAATCAGCAAGCTCACTGTTAACTTGAGTAAACTTTACTCCACTGAACTAAGTATGGTTTCAGGTGACTTCAGTAAAACATTCAGCTTTATGCATTTTTTTCCATGTTCATGGGTCTTAGGGCGTAATGCTCTTGTACTATTATGGAGAAACTACATTGCTCTGTAATTTATGAATAAACTTCCCACAATTAATTCAGTTATGCATTTAAGGACATGAAACTGCATTAGACATATCTCTCTTTCTCTCTCTCAAAAATTTAATTAGTTATTAAAAATCTATGGAGTCATGAAGAAAAGTTATCTGGTGGTTTTGCAAATCAATTTGTTCTTTGTAATGCATGTTAATTAATAGTGTAATATATAATGTATTGTGAAATAAAATAACTACATAATTCATTTTAGTTAGTTATGTTTTAATATGATTTTCTTAAGGACAGCATTTGTCTTACTAATTCTTATCTCATTTCTTTTTAGGCTCATACGTGGTGGTGGAGTCATGAAAGTGCAGGCAGTATGGAAACAGTACGTCATGTACCTGTTGGTAATACCTTCCCTCTGCAACCTAGTCATGGCCCCTTGGGTTCTCAGCCATGTAGCATTGATCAACAGCCTGTTCTTCAAAAAAGAAACTCTGCCTGTGGTTATTCCTCACATTCCTGCAAGCAACATGGAAGTCATTCTTGGAAAAATAAGGAATGTCAACTTCCAAGTTCAGGGAGAAGCTCAAATTCTTGCCATACTTCAAATGCAGAGCATAGTTTATCATTGGACAGCTATATTCCATTGTGTCCTGTTCACAGTGCTGATGGTCGTCAAGCTGCCTCAGAGAATTATTTATCAAATAACCCAGTAACTGCACCATCAATAGTAGGTTATCAGACCCACATTTTTTCACAGGACCCTACCAATAACCTTTGTCATTCTGTGTCTCATGTTGCTAAATGTATGTGTAATGTCACGTGTCCCGTATTTGCTGCTTCAAGTGGAAAAAGTAACTTCCGTCCCCAGCACCTCGGCTCATCTTCTCTTTTATGCTGCAGACGCCATTCTTTGCCTGAGTCTCTTTTGGCTTCTTGTGCTTCAAGCAATATAAATTCCAATTTCGGTGCTTTGCATAATGTTCATTCCAACCAGTATCTTACGTCTTCACCATTTTATGAATCTGAGAAATCCTCTCCTCCTCTGTCATTACCTGCCTTTTTTCAGTTTCCTTCCGCTTCAGATAATATACATCCAGTAGAACCATTTGGATCATCTCAGTCAAGTTCTTCACAGTTTTCTGCTGTTAGTGAGCCTGCTTATTTGTTTACTGAAACCAGCAGTTTGCCAAGTTACCAGCCGTCATGTGAGGATAGAGTTGATAGAAGACAAAGTAATATAGTTACACCTCTCCTAAGTGTGGATAATAGTTCTGTAAGTTTGTGTTGTATTTTTGTTTTAGATAACTATGCAGAAGTCATGGGTAGTGTAGTTTTGATTTTTATTAGTGAAAGCCCAACAGTATTGTTCAAATGAAGTTATTCATTAAAATCACAATAGTATTTTCCTGAAATAATAAAGGGATTTTGACGTAGGAAAAATCTATTTCTGGGTGATTGGCTCGTGTCGCCCTATGAAAGGATCCTTAATATCATTCTTTCTAGGTAAAATTAATCTAAAATTACCAGAGAAAAACAAAATTAAGAAAATGTCAGTAAAACTGACTCGCTCACTCTTAAAAAGAAGTGTCGGTATGAGAATAGGGGCGAGTGGGAACACTACCACGAGACATTCACCAATTAGACCTTCCAATCAGAATCCCCACAAGAGAGAGCTGATACCAACGGGCGATGCGGCCGCTACTACTACTACTAGAGGACGCCACGGACAGCAGCGCCCCTAGCGGTCATCCTTAATCTAAGAACATCTTGTCCTGCAGGGGGGGGGCAATCAATACAGGGTGGGTTTCATAGGGCGACACGAGCCAATCACCCAGAAATAGATTTTTCCTACGTCAAAATCCCTTTTCTGGGCTCAGCTCGTGTCGGCCTATGAAAGAGTACCAGAGAAACAGACAAGATGGGAAAAAGGACAAATGAAAATCAGTTGTAAAATGAGGGATATAATATAAGTAAATCAGTTATTACAGCATATAAACTAAGTACTTAAGGCTAACTTATTTTAAACAATGACATAAAAGAAAGTTAGTAATGTAAAGTACTTAAAATTACAGTAAACATAGTAAAGTACAATAATGCAGTGTAATTTTAACAAAATAGATTTACTTAGATAACTTATTTACAAAATATACAACACATTGTGTCCTACTACCCTAGCATAAAAATAAGGGTAGGTACACTGAAGTACATTATCAGTACATGGTGTGGATGTCCCTAGCAAAAAAATAAGGGACAATCCACTAATATGATCTCAGTGGCTAAGGCTAGAATATCCGAGTAGCATGGCGATAGGGTGAGGCATGTTGGATGAGGTAGGTAGAGAGGAGACCTGGATCTATACTACTACGACTACTATACAGTATCAGGGGAAACAATGTTTCCCGCTGCTACTGCAGAAAATTTTTAAAGATTCCAAGGACTTTAGATAATGACGTTTAAAGACTGTCGGAGATTTCCATCCAGTATACTTTTTAAGATCCTCAAGTTCATATGTTGAAAGTAATTAATTGAGGTGGCTACTCCCCTGATGTCATGTGCTTTTGGAAATGAATCAGGATTGGCTTGTTTAATGAATTAAAGGATTTGTTGTCTAATACCTTTTACTGATAAAGTACCACCTTTTTCTCTCATGAAGAGAGAACCTGAGGATCTTGAGGATGTACGAGATAGAAAGGCTCTTAAAGTTGATACTGGGCAGAGAGAAGGGTCTTGCGGAAGTGGGATGACTTTCCAAGGGCCCACCTTGCAAGAGGATCCTCATTTTTAGCCAAAAAACTACGATCCGGAGCAAGCAGAACTTCTCCTGAGGGGAGGAATTCCACATGACCCGCATCTCTGGATAGAGCCGACAGTTCTGAAATTCTAGCTCCTGAAGCTAGGCTTAATAAGAATAATGTCTTTCTAAGAAGCATTATGAATGAACAAGACGAGTTGTCAGTATCTGATGCTAGTTTGAGGACATCATTTAAGAATCATGAGACTGCAGTAGGCCTTTGAGAAGGTCTAAGTCTAGCACAGGCTTTAGGGATAGACGTAAAAAAATAAGATTCAGTCAGATCTATCTGGAAACCTAACTGAAAGATCTTCTTCAAAGCCGATTTATGAGTAGTAATAGTGCTAGCTGCTAAACCTTTTTCAAACAAGGATCTGAAAAAGGATATAGCTAAATTAACTGTCATGGTTGTAGTGTTTGATTCTTTCAGGAAGGATGCTAATTTTTTAACAGCTGAGTCATATTGTCTAATAGTTGACTCTCTCTTATCTGATTCTAGGAAGAGGATGTTTTGTGGATCAATGTTAGCATCTTTATTAGCCGCAAACTTCATGAAGTCCATAAAGTTAGGGTCTGAAGAATTCCTGAGGAAGCGAACACAGTCCTCATTTGTACTGAGTGTGAACAGCTTGGGATTGGGAATCCGTTGAGGTCGGAGACCCAATTCCAGAAGCAGAGGATACCAGTTGCTCTTGGGCCAGTCTTGGAGCAATCAGGGCTACTATTCCCTTGAAAGTCCTCAGCTTGCTCAAGACTTTCAAGAGGAGATTCACTGGAGGAAAAGCATAAATTTTTCTCCACTGATCCCAATCTAACGACAGGGCTGTCCGTGGCATAAGCCAGAGGGTCCAGGTTGGGGCCACATAGCAAGGGAGCTTGTGGTTCGCTTGTGAGGCGAAGAGATACTCATTGGACATCTGGGACTCTCCGGATATCCACCGGAATGACCCGTCGTCTAGGGACCATTCTGATTCCAGAGGGACTGACCGGGACAAAGCGTCTGCTATCACATTTCTTACCCCCGCCAGGTGAGTGGCGGACAGATGCCATTTGTGTTTGTTTGCTAGGGCAAAGATGGCTATCATGACATGGTTCACATGCTTGGATTTGGACCCTCCTCTGTTGATGCAATGAACTACCACTGCACTGTCCAAAACTAGTCTTAGATGAGACTTTTTCGGGGGAAGCAGTCTCTTCAGGGTAAGAAATACTGCCATTGCTTCCAGAACGTTTATGTGGAGCTGGCGGAATTGAACTGACCAAGTCCCCTGAACCTGTTTGAACTGAGAATATCCCCCCCACCCGGACAGGGAGGCATCCGTGTGAATGGTTAACACTGGAAGGGGATATTGAAGGGGTACCCGCTTGCCAAGTTCTTTACTTTTGACCATGGACGGAGTTGATTGCGAAGGATCTGTGGAATTACTGACAACTTGTCTCGAGATTTGGCGTTTGCTCTCGATCGCCAAACTCGATTTATATCTTTTAGCCTTGCTTTCAGGAGGATATCTGTCACTGAAGCAAACTGAAGGGAACCTAGGATTCTTTCCTGGTTTCTCCTTGATGTTTGCTTGCATTTGAGAAAATGTCTGACAGACTTTGCTATTTCTTTCCGTTTGGCCACTGGAATTGACAGATTGTGGGAAGACAAATCCCATTGGATTCCTAGCCACTGAAAACGAGACATCCGGTAGTAAGTCTGGATTTCGTTTTGTTTATCTGGGAACCCCAGATGTTCCAGAAATTGAACTACCTTTTTGGTGGCTTTGAGGCATTCCTCGACTGTTGGTGCCCAGATCAACCAATCGTCGAGGTATGCTGCTATCATTATTCCCTGAGCTCTCAATTGCTGCACAACTACTTCTGCTATTTTCATGAATACCCTGGGGGCTACATTCAGACCGAAGGGCATCACTTTGAATGAGAATGTCTGATTTCCTAGCCTGAATCCTAGGAATGGGCGGAAGTGTCTGGCTATAGGGATATGATAGTATGCGTCTGTAAGATCGATGGAGCATGTGACGGCTCCACGAGGAAGTAAGGTCCTTACTTGCGAGAGGGTAAGCATTTTGAACTTGTCGCAACGAATGAAAGAGTTTAGCCTTGACAAGTCTAAGATTACCCTTCTTTTTGTTGAGCCTTTCTTTGGCACGCTGAATAAGCGACCTTGAAATTTTAGATGCTTGACTCTCGCAATAGCTCCTTTCTGAAGGAGTTCCGCCGCATATCTGTCAATTCCTTTGATGGTACTTGGTGGAATGATTTGATTGGAGGGGGATCTTTGATCCAACTCCAACCCAATCCCTTGGACACTATGCTCTGTGCCCAATTGCTGAACCCCCACCTGTGACGGAAGAGGAACAGCCTCCCTCCTACCTGGGGAGCCTCATTGTTGATGGGCGGGTTGACCACCACGCCCTCCTCTGAACTGCTTACTCCTTGCCGCCCTCCCTGTGCCACGCTGGCGAAAGTAGCCTCTCGCCCTACCTCTCGATTGCCTATTAAAGGGAGGGTAGGCCTGACCTTCATACATAGGGTTGAAGGCCGGCGAGAGTGCGTAGGAGGTCGAGGGTTGTGACTCAGGAGACAGCAGGAGGATGGGCTGGTTCTGCTTGGATGTAGAAGGTTGTCCCTGTTGGGTAACCGGGACGGCCTGAACGAATTGCTGCTGTTGCTGGTGTTTCTGGTAAGGCTGGAACCTTTTACCAGACTTCTTTGGTTTCTTACCAGCAGTGGGGACGGATTCTTGCTTCCTCTTAGATGAGATACCCCACCTAGCTCTAAGGCTCTGGTTGAGCCTAGCAGCCTCGTGGTGTACCTCATTTACAGCGGACTCTGGAAGAGATCCGCTCCCCACATGCTGGAAGCCAGGAGTCTATTAGGTTCGTGCCTAATAGTGCACTCCTGCAGAACGTGCTTTCGGCAATTCCTCCTAGCTTGGAAGAAGTCGAAAGCGTCCGTCTGAACTGTCTGAAGCTGGGACTTGGCCAAAATCTTAAACAAAGGTTCCGTGCCATACGAGAGAGCAGCCATCTCTGTGATAATCAGAGAATTGAGGGACCTGCCAAACCTAGTTCGAGCGTCGAACTCTGCCTGAATCAAGGAATCAGGCAGCCTTGGGAGCTTTTCGCCGAACTGGTCCATAGCACAGTCCGGTTTGAGCTTACCAAGCGTGAACGTGGCTGGCAAGTTCTCCCACAATTCTCCGAAAGCTGGGAAGAGCGGAGAAGTAGACTCTGCTTCCCTTAGCTGTGGCATGGGCTCATCCTTGAGGACTGCCTGAAGAGTCGTTTCTACTATTTTTGTAGCGAACGGAAGAGAAGCCTCCTCCTCCGTCGCAAAAATAGTGAAAGGACTCTTGAAAGCCTGAAGCTTGGTGTTGGTACACTCCCAGTCCTCAAGGCAGTGAACCCATTCGCGTTGAGCGTGATCTCTACTATAGAGAACGTTCTCCCTGGAGATCTTGTCTTCCCTAGTGAGCGCCGCTACGGTCAGCCTAGCATAACCAATGAAAGGCTGCGTCAATCCCGGAGGATAAAACTCGAAGTCCTCAATCCTTCGAGTTCCACACTCCGGGACAGAGATCATACCATCTTTGAACGGAGCGTAAGCGGCCACTCTCCATGGGTTCTCCATGGAGAAAGCTGGTAGTGACTCATATGGTGGAAGCTGGAAAATACCAGCACTTGCTACTGGGGAGACTGGAAGAGGGACCTGAGAGAGCCCAGCTACTCGGTCCTCATTCTCTCTAACTCTGTTAGAGAGATCTTGGATGGACTGGCCCGACTGAGACAGAGTGCTCGACAGTTGTGCGAACATCTGCTCGAACTTTGTGTTCCTAGGGCGGAGACTTGTGAGCCAACCATCTCACCTACCTGTTGCATCACCACTGCTGAGAAAGCAGTGGGATCAAAGGTGCTAGGTCCCGCTACTCCAACCGGCGTTGCCGGAGTGGATGCGGTGGAGGCCGGAGAAGGCATTGGCTCGGCGGGAGCGCGAGCCTTCTCCTTAGAAGACTTGCTTCTAGAGCTCTTTGAATATGAAGAGCTCGGCTTAGCCTTCACCGCGTCAGCATAGGAAGTCGAAGACTTCTTAGCTGAAGAAGACGACGACGACTTTTTAGAAGTCGTCTTAACCAGGGTCTTCGGTTCTCTCTGTCCCTTCACCTTTGGGGGTACAGAGAGAGCGGGAGAGCGGGTAGGGATCTCAGATCCCAAAAAGCCTTGGAAAGAAGCAGTAGAAGAAGGGACAGGAGAAGATCCAGGAGCGCCCAAGGAAAGACCTTGGGCACCCGACACACCTACCTCAACCAACAAATCCTCAGCACCTACCGCCATAGGCTCAATATTAAGGTCCAAGGTTGCGACGTCCGGGACCGACTCTTGCGTGGCCACGACCCGAAAGACTGCTGCATCTCCTGCTGGATGGAGGCTATGAGAGGGGCTGCGGATATGGGGTCAACATACCCTGTTGACTTGCCACCGGGGAAGATCTGAACGGCCAGCTTCTTGTCCAATATGTAAGGCTGGCCTTTGGCGGCGTTCTTCCCGAAGCCGCCCACCCACGCTTTCAGGGTTGCTAGGGCGACCTCCCTCACACCAGCAGCCTGAAAGAGAAGGCGAAATGAGCTTCTAATGGCGGGACGGGGTTAACAAGCTTATGACTAAGTGTTGTTAGTAAAACGATAAAAAAGTCTATAATCGACTTACCCCCTCCACCAGCTGACTGGCCAGGTCGTAACAGATGGCGCAGGCTTCCGGGTGCCAGACGATCATGTCGTTGTAAGGCGTGGCACACGGAGTGTGAGACCTACACTCATCGTGGGCGCAGGGGTCGTACAACGTCGCGTTGCACCCAAGGACCTGACAGTTGGTAGCCTGTAAGTGGAAAGATACATAAGTATCAGGAGAACACTTACAGCCTAACAGTTGCTCCGCTGGTGCCGGAGCGAGAAAGTTAGATTAAACCAGAGCCCCGCCATAATACGTGTGGTAGTAATATGGTTGGTTTGTCCAAGGCTACGCCGGAGACAAGAGATAGAATCCAACCAGGTGTGGTGGTAAATGAAACCACGACGGACAACGGCGGAGATGGTATACATATAAAATAAATATAACTATAGAAATCATCGTAAAACTAGGGTATATCCTTAAAAATAACAATAATTATGAAACCTTTCCCCTCCCGTCTACTAGAAGAGTGCCTGGGTAAGGAGCAAGCTCCCTTCCGGTAGCGGGGGAGAAAGGTAAGGATATAGTAGGCAAGCAATCGACCACTAGTAGTGAGCACCCCGCTGGCGGAGCCAGTAATCTATAACCAAAGGTGCCCCGGCTGCGGCGGAAGGCTCCGTTCGTTACAGAAAGGGAAAGGTGGCTGAGCAACTGGGGAGGGGGGGGAGGGTTTCTCGGCGTAACACGGCGGGAGAGAGAGAGGGGGGGGGTGGCCTACTCCTCCCCGTCCCAACAACTACCCGCTCGGTGACCCGGTACCCGATGAGTGGTCGCCCTATACCCCCGCTGGGGAGAACCCCTGGCCTCCTCAGAGAGGGAGGGAGGAAGGCAACTGAGGTTGTCATGGCAACCAAGGGGTCCCCCAGATCCCTCCCTATACCTGGGAGGGAGGGAAGGGGAAGGGGAAGGTGCGAAGGAACACGTGACCGCAAGTGGCCTAAGCCGCGATAGCAACACAACCGTGAAAGGGCCACGTGAACCAGACTGTACCAACACATGGGACATGCACCTAGGCTAGCCTAACACCCTAAATAGAACTAAAATTACATCGTAAAGATGGAAAAGACACTTTTAGTAGAAGAAAAAGAAGCCCAGGAGGAGGCAAACTGTTCCGAGGAACAGAAGCCTACTCGGAGCCAGCGATAGCCGATGAAGAGCAAGAGCCGGGATGCTGGGCTAGAACACAGAATAGCCCTAAATACCAAACTAAGAGAAATGGTAAAAGGGCTAACCTAGCTAAAAGGCGATGTAAAAAAAAACGATGAACGTGATATAGTAAAGCCCATAAGTATAAGAAGTCCCAGTATGGAAGACCGGGAATTCTTAACGAGGCAGCATGGAGCCGCCACGAGTCGACCGGGAAACCGTATATGACCTATTAGAAGGAAAATACTGGTTCCTGGAAGACTAAAATACAGTAAAACACTACTTATGAGGCACTTAACTTAGCCGTTGCGATGGCAGCACGTTCCATGACGGATGATGAGATAAATCCCGAAAAAAGAGCACAAGCAAGAAAATGCGTACGAACGCTTGGCGCTAATAATTAAGGATGACCGCTAGGGGCGCTGCTGTCCGTGGCGTCCTCTAGTAGTAGTAGTAGCGCCCGCATCGCCCGTTGGTATCAGCTCTCTCTTGTGGGGATTCTGATTGGAAGGTCTAAATGGTGAATGTCTCGTGGTAGTGTTCCCACTCGCCCCTATTCTCATACCGACACTTCTTTTTAAGAGTGAGCGAGTCAGTTTTACTGACATTTTCTTAATTTTGTTTTTCTCTGGTAATTTTAGATTAATTTTACCTAGAAAGAATGATATTAAGGATCCTTTCATAGGCCGACACGAGCTGAGCCCAGAAAAGATGTAGCTGTTCAGCAATGTAATGCAGATAATTTGAGGAAAGTAAATTATTTAAAATAATTTGAGAAAAGTAAATTATTTTAAATAATGTGGGCAAAGTAAATAATTTTTCATAATTTTTATCATTCAGTACGTAAGATAGCAGTCAGTTTTTTTCACTGTTGATAATAACTTTCTGTATTAAAGAAAGACTACTAGTTAGGTAATAGCTGGTCCTTTACACGAATGACTAAATTTTCAATGTTTACTGTCTGCTGTGCAATACTGTATTGCTCAATGGGGGCCCAAACACCACCATGTTCAAGATTCTGGTGGCTCTTCAATTTTTTTTATATGGTAGTACTGTGATTATCATATCAAAATTTCAAGACAGTGGAGCCATGGTCTTTTTTATTTATAAAAATTTATTTAAAAAAACTATTTTGCAATGTTAATTATACATACTGCATAAATCGTAGCAAAAAAGGAGCCGGGCTAAAAAAAGCACAATGTAGCACCCCAGCCTGGGTAAACTTTGAGGTCGGCCAATTTAAGAAAAACACATCAATGGAAAGAGGAAGATATGCAAATGCACAAACGTAAGAGTAAAAATTCAAAAAAATTTTCCCTACCTTCTATGAGACTTCAAAAACAATTACGTATTTACAACCCCTTGTGGGGCCTCTTTTACTAGACATTTGTAAATTTTACCAAGTTATACATGTTTTTTCTAATAAATAAATTGTTTTATTTTGTAAAATTATAATTACATCTCGTACAATATCAAAACATAAGAACTAAAATCAGTAACAATATTTAAATAAATTTACTGAGATCGAAGATGCAGTACCTGTTTTGGAATTTTTTCTTTTCCAATAAGATGTCATGTGAGAGACAGGCAGTACTTGCTCCCTTGAAGTCATGATCACAACTAGCTCATGAGCTGCTTGCAGCCTGCTTTTTTTTATTTTAGCCAGTCTAAAACTTGCTAGAGGTGAATTTATTGGCTATAGAAGTAATGGAAACTCTTTCCCCCAGATTCCTTCAAATCAGTGGCTAGTAATATTAACCCTTAAACGCCGAATGGACGTATTAAACGTCGAGTCAAAATGTCTCCCGTATGCTGAATGGACGTACCATACGTCGACTCAAAAAAGTTTTTTTAAAAATTCGCGGAAAAATACTTATAGGCCTACCAGCCAAAAACTTTTGAATCACGCGCCTTGGGGGATGCTGGGAGTTCACGGATCAAGGCGTTGTTTTGTTTACAATCGTTACGCAGGCACGCAAGCTCAAATTTCTTTCTTATCGCACTAAAAAGTATCAGTGACACATCTCAAAAATTATTTTGTCACTTTGACATAATTTTTGCACCGTTTTAAATTATCCATTACATAAAGTATTATATATGAAAATGTGTGCAATTTCATTTAGAATACAAAAAAAAAATACTCATGATTGTAGCTTTTATCAGTTTTGAAATATTCCATATAAATAACAATAAGTGCCAAAATTTCAACCTTCGGTCAACTTTGACTCTACCGAAATGGTCGAAAAACGCAATTGTAAGCTAAAACGCTTATATTTTAGTAATATTCAACTATTTACCTTAATTTTGCAACAAATTGGAAGTCTCTAGCACAATATTTCGATTTATGGTGAATTTATGAAAAAAAATTTCCTTACGTTCCGCGCGGTAACTCTTCCGAAAAAAATCATACATGCGATTGTCGTAATGTTTACACCATTTTAAAATTAGCCGTTACATAAAGTTTTACATATGGAAATGTGCGCAATTTTATGCACAATACAACTAAAAACAACCCATGGTTGTAGCTTTTATCAGTTTTGAAATATTTTCATATAAAAAATGATGTGACAAATTTTCAACCTTTGGTCAATTTTGACTCTACCAAAATGGTCGAAAAACGCAATTGTAAGCTAAAACTCTTATATTCTAGTAATATTCAATCATTTACCTTCATTTTGTAACATATTAGAAGTCTCTAGCACAATATTTCGATTTATGGTGAATTTATGAAAAAAATAACTTTTTCCTTACGTCCGCGCAGTAACTCTTCCAAAAAAATCATACGTGCGATTGTGGTAATGTTTGCACCATTTTAAATTAGCCGTTACATAAAGTTTTATATATGAAAATGTGCGCAATTTCATGTAGAATACAACGAAAAATAATTGAAGGTTGTAGCTTTTCTCATTTTCGAAATATTTGCATATAAATCACGATAAATAGAAAAAAACCACGTTTGGTCAACTTTGACTCTACTAAAATGGTCGAAAAACGCAATTGTAAGCTAAAACTCTTATATTTTAGTAATATTCAATCATTTACCTTCATTTTGCAACAAATTGGAAGTCTCTAGCACAATATTTTGATTTATGGTGAATTTATGAAAAAAACTTTCCTTCCCTCCGTGCGCGGATTCTCCGCCATAAATCTCCGAAATGCGTACGTCGCATTCTCGGAATATTTGCTCCGTTTCATATTAGGCATTTCATAGAGTTTTATATATGAAAATGTGGGCAATTTCATGTAGAATAAAACGAAAAATATTTGAAGGTTGTCGCTTTTCTAATTTCCGAAATAATTGCATATAAAAATAATTTATAAAAAAATTTCGACATTTGGTCAACTTTAACTTGTCCGAAATGGTTGAAAACTGCAATTGTAAGCTAAAACTCTTACAGTTTGTAATATTCCATCATTTAACTTCATCTTGAAACAAATTCGAAGTCTCTATCTAAACAATATTTGAGTTTATGGTGAATTTTAAAAAAAAATATTTTTTTTATGTCCCCGATGAGTAACGATTCATGCATCATTTTGTGATAATATTTTCTCTGTGTTGCTTTTATCGTTTTGCAATGTGTTATATACCAAAATGATTGCAATTTAGTGTACATTACAACGAAAAGAAAAGTAACTTGTTACCTTTAACCGTTTTGCGCACAGCGCTATTTGAATACAATTATATATGAAATTTCGTTTTTGCGCTATCATATATCGCATTATTTATATATGATAATGATAATTTTTTTCATTTCTGATGGTTGCATACTAAACTTCAGCCAATGACAAAAAAAAGAGCCAAAAGTGAACTCTAAATCTTGAAAACTAAGCGCACTGTGTTTTTTTGAAAAAAATATTTTTTCCGCTTCCGCGCTCACTCCGAAACACCTCCGGCACACGGGAGACAATATTTTTTTTACCGCTTCGGCGTTTAAGGGTTAATGCTCATGGGATTGGATCCTTCCACCATCCAAAACTGGTTATTGCTACTCATATGAGGGGAACTGTCCATTAAGGGTTAAAATAACGTAAATTGATGCATAAGTCTGATTTTCTATTTCTTGCTTTCTTGTGAATTTATTTTTTATTTTTAAAAGTATGAATAACTAAAAATTAGTTTTAGAAAAATATGGTCATTGGCAAAAAAGAAATTTTCTCCTCTTTCATTGGTGTATTTAGTATTAAAATTGACTCTTAAATAGCAGAGAAACGTGTACATTATTTTTTAAAAAATGACATTTTTTCTAATAAAATTAGGTTTTATATACTTACCAACCAAGTACTACTACATCCGGGGAAGAGTAGGTACAACAGTACTGGAAGGCCAATTCATTTTTGCTATATGTCCATGAGTGGGGAGGTGGGAGGGCTTTGATTGTGTTATTACTTTGGGAAGTATATAAAAAACCTAATTTTAATATGAAAATGTCATTTTTATAAAAGTAAGTTACCCAGTAACTAAAAAGTAAATTGTATTTTTCCTAACTATACAAACCTGAGGTCCTTTACATTAGGAATTACTTTCAGTGAAGGCTGGAAATCAACCGCTGAACTTTTAAGCAAGGTAGTTAGGCAGTTAAGTACTGTCTGGTAGTTGGGAGTCCCGTCCTGACTGGACAAACATTCCAATTTGCTTTAGGGCCAGGAAACAGATTGAGGGGTGGCATGTAAAGGACCACAGGTTTACTTTTAAAAATTGTGATTTATTCTTACATCTTATAAAACCGTTGGTCCTTTACATTGGGAAGACTCACTGATTGGAGGGAGGAATCTGAGTGAGCTTCTATAAACAGACAGGTATTCTTGCCAACTTTCATTCCCTTCCTGGTTGTAAGAGGAAGGAAGGGAACTGGGCCTTTGACCCATTGATTGAAGTATATGAACTGCATGATCAAGGGTCTGATCTGTGGACCATTTCATTTGAGGTAGGTACACATAGCCTCATATGATGAAACAATCAAGAATCCTTGATGTCAGAGACAATAAGGCAAATACGTACAAGCATTTGGTTTGTCTTATGTCAAGGCCCCCTTTCCTCCTTGCTAGGAAAAGGGTAGGATATACGTATACTTCTAAAGACTAGTCAAAGAAGATAGAAAGGTTACTCTGCGTATAGTCTTACCTGCATCAGCCACAAGTTCCAGCATGTGACGGACGCAACTCTCCGCCCGAAGGAAGAGAGTAGAATGAAGGGAGGAGAAGGAGAGCAAGTCACTCTCACATTCACACCCACATTCATACTGAACACAAATAGGGCTAATCTAAACATTGAAAAGTTCCTACTTGATCGTGATGAAGGGCATGAGGAGAGGAGGTTCGATGGATCAGAATATAGCAAGGAATCTGGAGTACATGCTATAGGACTGTATGGCCACCAAAGGAGGAAGCACAGATTCCTTGAAGGGGCAAACAAGCCCCAGACAGGTTCGTCCCATAGATTCCACAGATCTCAGCAGACAGAGAATCAGATGTCCCCTCCTAGCATCACAGTATGTCTGATAAGACTTAAAGTTCTATCCACTGATCGAGGGAAAAAGGCTTGATTGATCTGTCCACCGAAACTGTACTAAGATAATTGAAGATATGGGGTAAACCCTTTCTTAAATAAATCATTGGAGCTGTGGTCCTGTCTGAATGGTTACCACAGTCTACGAATTCACTAAGGTTAAAAAGATTTAGGGTTATGTGAAGAAACAATCAACAAAATGAAAAGTGGAGTCTGTCTTTCCTGGGATTGCTCCCTGGAAAATCCCCAGTCTCCAAGAAGTCTTCCATTTTCTTAAGAATACCTGAAGAAAATATGGCCATTAATACTTGTGACCCGTTTCTTACCACCTTATCAGCACAAGAGAGTACTCCAAGCCAATTTGCCAAAAATTATCTTGAAGTGAAGAGTAGTCTTCAATTTTCATTGTCAGTGCTCCCACTGTTCAACCAAGGGGGTTGAATATTTCAAATACTTTGAAAGAGACTTTCATTAAATGGTCCAACTCTGTGGGAGAGAACATGATTTTGGTGGAGTAAAACTTTGATCTCCGTGCCGGATTGATTAAGCTGGAGAAATCATCTTGGGAGGAGGCAGATAAACTCCCAAAGAGGGCATCTCACAGTGGCATGCTACAGACATCTCCTCTTGGAAGGAAGAGAGGGATGGAAACAAAATGCATCTTTCCCCAGCTCTCTCTTCTTTGACAACCAATATTAATCCCTGACAGAGCCTTTATAGTGGAAAAGGAGAGTACCACCTAGGTAGTCTACAGGACTCTGTCAGTTGTCGCATCATGAAAACATATCCAGGTGGCGTAGGAGCCTCTGGGGTGAACAGTGATGGGTAATAAAATAAAAACAACTTTAAAAGGTTAGTATAAGCAGAAGCAGGTTGCTCCTGCTCAAAGTCCTTCTCCTCGAAGAAATTGAGGAACGATCTAAATCAAGTTGAACTCCTTCTGGGATCTGATCTGAGGGTTTCTTTCACAGTGTCAGAATATTATCCAAATGAAGTAGGATAGTAGGGTCCTGTGCTCCCGAGAGCAAGTCTGGATCCCACTGGGTGCTTAGATCCCACCAGGTGCTTGGAATCTACTGGGCACTTGGCAGTTACCAGATACTCGGAAAACACTGTATGCTTAGAAGCCACTGGGTGCTTGGAAGCTCCTGGGTACTTGGAAGCCCCTGGGTACTTGGAACCTCCTGGGTGCTTGGATGCCACTAGGCATTTGGATCCCATTGGATGCCCGGTTACCACTGTAGGCACCTGGAATTTACTGGGTGCATGTGCACCAATGGGTGATCTGCTCCCACTGGGTGCTTGGGAGCCATTGGATGCTTGGGTATTACTGTGTTTTCAGTTGCCACTAGACTTTTGGTTCCCAGTGGGCGCTTGAGATCCACGATGAGTTCCGACTCTAATTGGCAATAAAAAGTCTTCTTTCTGTAAGAAAACTTAGGAGCTATAGCCGAGCCCCCGTATTTGCGTTCCGAGATTTGCAGGCTCACCTATTCGCGGATTTTTCTTTGGGCCTTATCTACCCATTATTTGTGGGAAATTCGCCTGTTTGCAGGATTTCCACAATAAATATTCACTGATTAGTGTATTTTGACGTTATTTTCATGACAAAATACATTTTTATGATACAAATATTATTTAATAATTTTCAAATATTAATATTGATTAATACTGTATTAGTAAGTTTAATAAGATTAAATGATATCACACAATAAAAATAATTCTCTCTCTCTCTCTCTCTCTCTCTCTCTCTCTCTCTCTCTTACAGAGATGTGTTTTTTGTTTGAAAAATGATTTACTAATTTTCAAATGTTAATATTAACAATGTAAATAGCAATAATATCAATTCATTAAAGAAAATACTATAGTGAATTAGTAAGATTTTAGTTTATAAATTAAAAAATTATGTAAGAATGAAGCAGAATTCATTCTACCCCGCGTCTCTCTTTTTAGATCCAAGTACTAAGCTGAGGTCCAGATCTATCAAATATGTCAAGTAATGTGACAGGGGAAGCAAGTTGCCTATTGCCAACTAACTTTCGCATAATTCTCTCTCTCTCTCTCTCTCTCGCCCCCCTTCCTCCCCCCGACATCCTCCTCTTTCTCTTCCATCAGCATCTCACTTCTCTGTCTCTATCATCTCACGTCTCTCTCTCTCTATCTCTCTCTCTCTTCTCTCTCTCTCTCTCTCTCTCTGAGATGTGTTTTTTGTTTGATAAATGATTTACTAATTTTCAAATATTAATATTATTAATGTAGATAGCAATAATATCAATTCATTAAAGAAAATACTATAGTGAATTAGTAAGATTTTAGTTTATAATTTAAAAAATTATGTAAGAATGAAGCAGAATTCATTCTACCCCGCATCTTTCTTTTTAGATCCAGGTACTAAGCTGAGGTCCAGATCTATCAAATATGTCAAGTAATGTGACAGAGAGTTTTTATGGTACAGGCAAAAACTGCCATTAACCAAAACTCGGTGATTTATGGCGCCAACAACCGGTTATTGGCACCATAAGTGCCATTATGGCGCCTCTGTTAGGTATGGTATAGCGCTATAACTCATTATGGCGCCTTATGGCATGCCCGGAGGCTCATTATGACACCGATAACTAGAACTCAGCCCGTTATGATGCCATAAATTGCGTTTTTATGGCACTAGACAAGCCCCATAAAACCAGATCGCTGATAACCGAGTCCGCCAATAAGCGGGGCCTGCCTTTACATGTATGTATGTTTATTAATATTTACAAATAATAATAATAATATAACTGTAATTACAAAATTCATATGTGATAGTATTTTAAAGAAATACAATAATCTTTCCATTTCACTCTTTTTAATAAGGATAACTCTCTCCATCTCTCTTGCCCCACAAGATATGTATGTCATAGTGGTAACTCTCTACCTCTGTTTTGGCTGGAAGTGTTAGAAGTGCATATATATCTCTTTAAGGGTACCATGTACTACATTTTATGATAAAATAAAAATGTAACTCTCTCTCTCTCTCTCTCTCTCTCTCTCTCTCTCTCTGTTACTTCCATATGTTTATTTGTTTATTAGTATGATAAATAAATTATTTACCTAATAACTAATTTTCAAATATTGATAAGATTAATAAAAGAAATAACGATTCCCAGTCTCGAGAAAGAAGGGCGGGAGTAAATGACAGTTTGATATATACATATTGGCGAAGGGGAAGGAGTTGTAAGGAATTACTCTCTCTCTCTCTCTCTCTCTCTCTCTCTCTCTCTCTCTCTCTCTCTCTCTCTCTCTCTCTGTGTTATACGCCATATATATATATATATTTTTAATGGTAAAATGTTTATAACGACTTTGAAATTATATTAATAATATAATTTCAAAGATTAATACAGTAATAGGATAGTAATTTAAGGTATATCTGAAGTAGGATGTTATTGAAGATATATACATTTGGTATTTGAACTTTCAAGATAGGCAGTTATAAGCATTTTTAAAGGGGGTTCTGAATATTTAGAGGGGGTTCTAGTAAGCATCCCCCACGAGTATGGGGAGGGGTCCACTGTACATATACTGGAACGCCTGGACACCTGTGCTGTCCCAGAAACAGTAACTCAGTTTGGGACTAAGCTCCCGTTCCCTGTATCATTTACGAAGGAGTGGAGAAACTAGATCAAAATTCAGTGGACTAGAAGTACCAACTATGCTCCCAACTGGCACCAGTCTTAACCACTGGACGACAATGTGTGCAAATCCACTTGGACACCTTACCAGTGGTTGTCCAACTGGTCATGGGAGCTCAGAACAATGGAATTCAGAACTTGGGCGCTCAGAACTCTGCTACTCATGCACCAAAACTGGAAGACATGCCTTTTCAACAGCTAAATCTGAAAAACACCAGCAGTGCCACTAGTCTACACTAGGATCCAAAACTATTCACACTAGGATCCTGAAAGAGCCCTTTTGACAACACTGGGGCCCATAACATAGGAAGTCTGGGTAAGCACTATATGAACTCCTTTTCAATGGTTGTCCATCGAAACCTGCAGACAACAGGTTCGACTGAGGGATAACCATCTGGGGGTAAACCCCTATGGACCCCATAGACCGACAGTATGCCTCCTCCCAGGTTAATGGGACCTGTGACAGGGACTCGGTTAGAATATCCGATAGGTAGGGCTGAATAGCTACATCCTCTGCTACATGTCTGTTGACACCTAGGACCATCAACAAGTTCAACTGAGGGGGCGACTACTCGTGTGTAACCCTCGACCTCCCTTGGACTTTCAGTTTGCCTCCTCCTAGGAGAATCGAGGGATGAATAGCCACCTACTCTACTGCACAACACTTCACTATCACAGGGGCTATCTCCAACACAAACTGGCAATGGTATGGGATGCAAGTGAGGGAGCCAGGCATAGGAGCAAGTGGATGAAAAGAAGGGGCTGGTAGCAGGAGAGAAAAACACAAGAAACTAGTGCCGAGTATTATCTGGCACTCGATGCACGTGTATCACAGGAAATCAATTTAATTTGAAGATGGCACCTGTGTAGCTTAATCTGTATTAGCGCTCAGTTCCCAGTGGGCACTAAGGCTCAGCCGCCACTGGGCGCTTGATGGCTACTGGGAGCTGTCTCGGTAGCCCATGGAAACTTGCTCAACAGACACTGGGAGCTCACTAGGTGGCCACTTGGCACTCTACGCCAGTGGAAAGTCTGGTGCTATTACTGCATGATAGAGGTTTACTTAATCTTGAGTCATGCTTATGATTAAAGATGGGATATATCAGACAGTTCTGCGCCAGGTGAGCTAGTATTGGCACCAGACGTATGATGTTGTCCGGCTACCTAGTAATTTATCTGTGTCGATTCATGCTCATCGTAGATACACTAAAGCAACATTAAATTGTTCTCTTGACTGGTTATATGTACAACCTTCCACAGGGATGATTCGCTCTCCGGTGGGCCCTTGTACTTTTTCAATATAAAGTTTTACTCTCTTCTTGTATGATCTTCACTTCAGACAATATTTATGTTCTATTCTTGCTATACTGGGATCTCAGCTAGACCGTGCTCCAAAAGCCCATCATAGCTAAAATTCTCTCCTGCTACATTATCCCTTTCCTTATGCAATTCTGGAAAGAAAGAGTGATAAGCATTTAAAATGACTGCAATTTTGCTGCAGTACCGAGCAACAGATTGCAAATTCGCTATTAAGCAAAAGGGGTGAAAAGCTTAAAACCAGAACTTTATTATTATTAATTTAATAACAATAATTAATCCTGCAAGAAGTGTCTTGGGGAATTTAAAGTTTAACACCAAAATTGGTCTTGTAACGAATGTAATGTTTACATTATTACGGTACTCGATGAAGATGGTAGCGAATGAAATGTCCACAATATTACACTACTTGTCTATCAACTCAGCAACATTTTACATTGTTACGTTAATCATTGTAAAGATGAGTTAATCAAAAGATTGTAAGATCATTACTGAAACAAGTATGTAATTGTAATTTTCGTTGTACAAGTGAACTATTGCTGTATAGTAGTACTCTAGTAGTAAATAAGGAAAAACTCATCCTGAAACTTTCAGCTGAAGCTGCTCAACTTTCGGTTTGCATACAGATGACTGGTAAAATACCGGTAAATAATGAACAACTGCTGCCGACACCAGATGTTACCACCATTAATCGCAAAAACGGAATGTGTATTATCTTGAATCGTTCCGAACCCTCTCATCAGGGGGCGAGACTGGTGTCGCCTACACTATATCAGTGTCGCTACTGCTAAATTTGAATCTAAACTGCTCTGAATAAATGAAACGATAACTATGTAATTATTTAGCAAGTTACTTGTATAAAAAGGTAGTCCCCGGTTATTGGCTACTTCATTCGTATAAAAAGTTAAATGTGTATACAGGTGGTCCCCGGTTATCGGCTGCTTCTCTCCATGGCGCTTCGGTTTTATGGCGGTTTTTGAAAATATTCATTAAAAAATAAGGTTTCTTATGGTGCCACATTTGGTTATTGGCGCCACAAGCCACCCGTCCGCTATGGCACAACATAGTGGTTATTGGGGGCGCCATAAAGTGAAAATCGCCATTAAGCGAAGCATGAAAGTCTAAGTGAGTAAAACACACTTATGGCACTCTTATGGTGCCAATAACCGGTTATCGGCACCATAAGAACTCCATAAGTATGTTTAACTCTCTTAGACTTTCATGTTTCGCTTGATGGCGATTTTCACTTTATGGCGCCCGGCCAGGAACAGAACTCCTGCTGATAACTGGGAACTACCTGTATACATATCTATGAGCAATTTCAGCAGCATTACCTGAAATAAGTCTTGAATTACCACTGCTGACTTGACTGCACTTGTAAACAAGGACATCAGCTATGAAAGGTTAAGAATTTTACAGACTTTTCCACCAAGGAATACCAGTACATAATGTAGTGGGGACACATACCAGCAAGAGTAAATAATACTCGATTTTCTACTTTCCTTAGAGGATATGACATGCAATCTAAGTTTGCAAATAACTGGTAATAAATTAAGAGAAAGCTACCATATTAAATATTTGGGGACTATGCCTTAGGCAGTCTTGAGAAAAGACCAGACCTCTCCTAAAACCTAATTGGAATTTCAAACATTTTATTCCTCTGTTTAAAAGAGGAACTTTCCCCATGACTCTCAAGCTCCACCCCAAAAGTCAGGAAGAGAGAACTTAGAGGATGACAGGCCTTTCCTGCTGCCAGGAGTTGGGAGATGCCCATCATGCTATTGATCAATGTAGCAGTGACAGGGTAGAGCCCTGAGTAGTCTCAGCCTTACTGATTGGGTACAGTCTAACTTATAGACTCGCCACCCTTAACTCTTCATGCGATCCATTTCCTGGTCTATCTTCCAGAATTTCCTATACTTTGTGCCTTTGAGGATGAGGTGATTGATGCACATGCTAGAAAAACAATATGTACCAGGAAATCATAAATGATAGTTCTTCAATCCCTACAGTTGCCTTTTCTTGGTTCAGGATAGTAATCCCATGATTTATGTTAGCTTTCTTCAGATAGGGTAACTTTATGATTTTTGTAGCTTTCATCAGATAGGATAACTATGATTTTTGAAGACCAGTAAATCAGGATTCCAGGAAATAGGGTACCTCCACTTCTGCAAAAAGAATGTTTTTCAGTTCAAAAGTTCTTGCTTTGGACTGTTGACAGCTCCTTAATTCCTCACTTGCAAGTTCACATTGTGATATCTTGATAATACATATATGCAGTTGCTTTAGGATTGAGATTGCCATCTCATCTGCTGTCATGGTTAGGCAATCAAGGTGAATTGGGAGAACTTGGATCTTTACCCATACAGCAGATGAAGTACTTTGGCATGGTAATAGATACTGCAGCATTGAGTTTTCCCCAGTAGGCTTTTGTTTCATCAAGCTTAGGGACATCACAGGGCAGTTCCTGTCGTGATAGGAACCAGCAGCCTAAGCAGCAATGGTCCCCCATTTCAGGCTCTCCCTCACAGCCAGAAGGTAAGGGGTGATTTGAAGTGGGGGACAGAAGACTGGAAACTCAGAGTGGGAGTTCTTTTGAAACTCTTCCCCTGCAGAGATGCATCCATTCTTGATTTCATAATCAACCAAAGAACAGTTTCTTTCTGAAGTACCAAAGGAAAGTGATTTGGATATCTGTAATAATGTAGGTTCACATTAGGACTAAACTTTTTTTTTTTTTTTTTTTATTAATGTACATACATGATACAGGCTTCATCTGTATCCAGTTAATTCTCTGTGGTTAATGTATGATTTTCATCTTGATCAATTTAATTTAAGAATTTACATAATGCACAAATGATTCACACTAGTAGTTATAGGAGTTGACATGTTTTTACTATATCTTACTGTTGACACGTTTGTTCAATAGCTGATCAGTATGATTACTTTTGGCGTGCTGTTCACTGACTGTTCAGTATACAGTACAGTAGTACCTTAGGATATGAAATTAATTCGTTCCGAAGCGGCCTTCGTAACCTGATTTTTTCGTATCTTGAACCACATTTTACATGTAAATTGCCTAATTCGTTCCAAGCCCTAGAAAAACACCACAGTAAATTTTATAATAAAGCTAAATTGACCAATAAACAATGAAATACAACAATTTGGACCATTCAGTACCTTTATTGTAGTATGTACCTGTAAATAAAGTGTATTAGTGTACATGGTATAGGAAATACTTTACATACATGTACGTACATGTGTAGTAAAATGTGGACAAATGGCAGAAAACATGAACACTTAACTTTACGAAACACATTATAAAATGGCAGAAAACATTAACACTAAACTTTACGAAACATTAACAAATGGCAGAAAACATTAACACTTCTTGATTATCTCCATCTTCGTTCTCCATAGAAAGCATCCTCTTCTTTCCGTGAACTTCAGCAACATTCTTGATACCCATGGCTAATAACGTACGTAATTAAGTTTATACACAACAAGATAAAGTAACTTACAGTACAACGAAAGCGAAATCACTAACACGAATTTACGTTAACAAACAAAATACGTATATGTGAAGGAACGAATTCCAGTGTTTACGATAACGCTGCCGCAAAAAATGGTCAAGGCATGATGCTGACTAATAGGAGAGCGGGAGGATGGTGGCGAGTCTACTCAGTTGGCGGCGCGCGAGTTTTAAAATTGTTATCGGTGGTCCTGGCGAATCTCAGGACTTTACAGTAACACTCTTTCGTAGCCTGAATTATTTTTGTATGCAGAGGCAAAAAAAACTTCGTATTCGCTTTCGTAACTTGAATTTTTCGTAAGTTGAGACTTTGTATATCGAGGTTCCACTGTACATGTATTTTCAAGAAGACCAGTTGTGTGGGTAGGCAGATGATTTAATAAACCATCATTATCTCAGTAAATTTTGAGCTGTGACACTTGTAAGTACAATCCATAAGTATAAATTACATCATCAGTTGAAGGATGAGGAAAGTGCAGAGTACAGGCAGTCCCTGGTTATCCGCGGTCTCGGTTAACGGCGATCCGGGGCGATTTATGGTGCCGTAAGGGCCAAGTTTTGGTTATCTGCACCATAAGGTGCTGCTAATACTAGAGTTATGGCGACATAACATACCTAACAGAGGCGCCATTAACCGAAACTTGGCGCCATGTGCACCATAAAAAGGATTTTGACGTAAGGAAAAATCTAGTTCTGGGCGATTGGCTCGTGTCGCCAGGCGAAATATCCTGTTTAATCTATTATTTCTAGGGTAAATGTACTAACACATACCAGAGAATAAATAAAATAAAGAAAAAGGTCAGTATGGACTGACTCGCTCACCCTCTAGGAGGGTGTCGGTATGAACACTAGGCGAGTGAGACCACTACCACGAGCCAAATGCCAATAGAAATCTCCCACTACAAAACCCTCCAAGAGGGGAGCCGTCCCACAGAGGGAGCAGCTCGTACTACTACTACACCATCCCACGCTTGCGACTGCTGCGCCTCTAGTGGCCATCCTGAGGTTAGCAGACAATCTTGAGCGAAGGGATGGGTAGGGGGGTATTTCGCTGGCGACACGAGCCAATCGCCCAGAAATAGATTTTTCCTTACGTCAAAATCCTTTTTCTGGGCTCAGCTCGTGTCGCTTGCGCGAAATCGTACCAGAGAAACAGCACAAGATTGTAAACAAAGTAAATAAAATATAATAAAACAAAATAGGTCTCAAATAAAAGATACAAAATAAAAGAATGAATATAATTGCTAAAAAGATACAAGTACACAGTAAAACAAAATCAGAATTATGCTTAAATTACCCTTAAATCTAATTATGTTAATATAAGGTAATTTACATATATACAAAATAGGTACAATGATTACCTATCACAATAAATCTGTGTAACAACATGTATCAAAAATAGAAATAGCAATTAGTATAAATTTACATAAATATATTGATCAATGATAAAATAAAATATCTTAGGAATGTATATGACTTAATATACAAAACCCGTAACCATTGCATTATGATGTATCCCCTAGCCATAAAAATAAGGGATAACATCTATGAGATCAGTATGGTAATCAGATGTTAGTGCCCTAGCCAGACAAAAGGGGCACTATACAATCATAGAGCAGCTAAGACACAAGGTAAATGTTAATGAACAAGGCAGGAATAGACGAACTGTTGGGTGAGGCAGGTAGAAAGGAGGACTGAATCTTCTACTATAACCTAGCTAGAGTCAGGGGAAACTATGTTACCTGCTGCTACTGCTGGAAATTTCAGAGCTTCCAAGGACTTAAGGTAGTGACATTTGAACACTGTCGGCGATTTCCATCCGGTATACTTCTTTAAATCAGCAAAATTCATATGTTGGAAGTAATTAATTGAGGTGGCTACTGCCCTGACATCATGTGCTTTTGGAAAGGAGTCAGGATTTGGATTGGCTTGTTTGATAAAGTACAAGATTTGTTGTCTGATGCCTTTAGTGGATAAAGTACCACCTTTTTCCCTCCTAAAGAGGGGCCCCGATGAGGAAGAGGAGGTCCTGGATAGAAAGGCTCGTAAGGTTGAAACCGGACAAGGGAAACATCTTGTGGAAGGGGTAGTACCTTCCAAGGTTCCCACCTCATCAAAGGATCTTCATTCTTTGCTAAAAAGCTACGTTCCGGAGAAAGTAGCACTTCCCCTGTGGGAAGGAATTGAATATGATCCGGATCTCTGGATAAAGCCGACAGTTCTGAAATTCTTGCTCCTGAAGCTAGGCTTAATAAAAACAGAGTTTTTCTTAGGAGCATCATAAACGAGCATGTGTCATTATCGGTTTCGGAAGCCAGTTTTAGAACATCGTTTAAGAACCATGAAACTGACGTAGGCCTGACAGAGGGCCTAAGTCTAGCACATGCTTTAGGAATAGACGAGAAATAGGTATCTGTCAAGTCTATGTTAAATCCAAATTGAAATATCTTTTTCAATGCTGACTTGTTTGTCGTAATCGTGCTAGCTGCTAAACCCTTTTCAAATAAAGATCTGAAAAAGGATATAGCAGAATTAACTGTCATGATTCTGATATCTGACTCTCTCAGGAAGATTGCTAACTTTTTGACGGCAGCATCATACTGCCTCAAAGTTGAATCCCTTTTATCGGATTCCAGGAAAAGAATATTCTGAGGGTCAATATTCGCATCTCTTTTTGCCGCAAAAACTTCATGAAATCCATAAAGTTAGGGTTTTGAGAATCCCTGAGGAAGCGAACACAGTCTTCGTTTGTACTGACTGGGAGAGCTTGGGACTGGGGATCCGAAGGGGACGAAGACCCAGTTCCAGGATCAGGGGGTACCAATTGCTCTTCGGCCAGTCTGGGGCTACTAGAGCCACTTGACCCCTGAATGTCCTGAGTTTGTCTAAGACCTTCATAAGGAGATTCACTGGAGGGAAGACGTAAATCTTCTCCCAGTTGTTCCAGTCCAGAGCCAGGGCGTCCGTGGCGTAAGCCAGAGGGTCCAGGTTGGGGGCTACATAACACGGTAGTTTGTGGTTCGCTTGAGATGCGAAGAGATCCACCTGTAGCCCTGGGACTCTTTGAAGGATCCATTGGAACGAACTCTCGTCTAGAGACCATTCCGACTCTAGGGGTACTGATCGGGATAGGGCGTCTGCTATGACGTTTCTTACTCCAGCTATGTGGGTGGAGGAAAGATGCCAACTGAATTTGTCTGCTAGGGAGAAGATGGCTATCATGACGTGATTTAGATGACGTGACTTGGAGCCTCCTCTGTTTATGCAATGTACTACCACTGCGCTGTCCAAAACTAGCTTTATGTGGGAGTACCTTGGTGGGCGTAATCTTTTCAGAGTCAAGAAGACTGCCATTGCCTCCAGTACGTTTATATGGAACTGACGGAACTGGGGTGACCAAGTTCCTTGCACCTTTTTGACCTGGGAGTACCCTCCCCAGCCGCTTAAGGACGCGTCTGTGTGGATGGTAATCCCTGGTGGAGGGAACTGAAGAGGGACTGACACTGACAGATTCTTGACTTTTGCCCACGGCCGAAGCCGGTTCCTTAGAATCAGAGGTACTGAGGATAGCTTGTCCCTGGACCTGACATTTGCTCGAGAGCGCCAGATCCTGGTTAGGTCTTTCAGTTTGGCTTTCATTAAGATGTTCGTTACTGAAGCAAACTGGAGAGAGCCGAGGATTCTTTCCTGAGCTCTCCTCGATGCTAGTTTGTGACTTAGAAATTGCTTGACTGACTTCGCTATTTCTTTCCTTTTGGTGGATGGAATCGACAGAGTGTGTGAGGATAGATTCCATTGAATGCCTAGCCACTGAAAGTTTGACTCTGGGGTGAGTCTGGACTTGGATCTGTTTATCTTGAATCCTAGATATTCTAGGAATTGGATCACTTTCAATGTGGCCTTGTTGCATTCCTCGACTGATGAGGCCCAGATCAACCAATCGTCGAGATACGCTACTACCATAATCCCTTGAGCCCTGAGCTGTTTGCACTACTACTTTTCCGCTAGCTTCGTGAACACCCTGGGTGCCACGTTGAGCCGAACGGGACTACCTTGAAGGAGAACGTCTGGTCTCCTATCTTGAAACCCAGATACGGGCGGAAGTGTCTTGCAATAGGGATATGATAGTAGGCGTCTGTAAGATCGATAGATGTGGTGACGGCCCCACGGGGAAGTAAGGTCCGCACCTGTGAGATCGTGAGCATCTTGAACGTGTCGCAGCGGATGGCTAAGTTTAAGCGGGACAAGTCGAAGATTACCCTTCTTTTGTTTGAGCCTTTCTTTGGCACGCTGAACAAGCGACCTTGAAATTTTAACCTCTTGACTTTGACTATAGCTCCTTTCTGAAGGAGGTCCTCTGCGTACTCTGTCAATTCCTTGGAAGGAAGTTGACGGAAAGGTCTGGATGGAGGTGGGTTCGTTCAACCAGCTCCAACCCAGCCCTTTTGACACTATGCTCTGAGCCCACTGGCTGAAGTTCCACCGGTGGCGAAAGTGAAACAGCCTCCCTCCTACCTGAAGTTCCTCATTGGTTCTGTAACCCCCTCGACCTCCTCTGAAGTGCTTTCCCCTATTGAAGGGACCTCCCGATCCTCTCCCACGAAAGGACCGCTTACCTCTGCCTCCCTTGTTCGAGCGGTCATACTTCTGCGAAGCTTGACTCTCAAAGGCTGGATTGTAGGCTGGAGAGATGGCGTATGAGGTGGAGGGTTGAGGCTGAGGGGATATCACATAAATAGGCTGTGATTGGCCTTTAGACGTGGAGGGCTGAGCTGTCTGCACTAACGGCACTGTAGGAACTTGTTGAGGGAAGCGCGGCTGCTTCTTTTGGTAAGGTTGGAAACGTCTAGGCTTCCTTTGTCCCTTACCTTTTGGTGTCAAGTCTTGCCTTCTCCTAGCCATAAGACCCCAACGGTCCTTAAGGCTTTGGTTCACCTCGTAGCCTCTGCTTGTACTTCCTTTACCATAGCCTCTGGGAAGAGATCTGCGCCCCAGATGTTAGAAGAAAGTAACCTATTCGGTTCATGCCGAATGGTTTGCCTCAAGCAATACATGCTTCCTGCAATTTGTTCTAGCAGTGGCAAACTCAAACATGTCTGACTGCACCGTTTGAGTCAGGGCTTTGGTCATAAGCTTAAAAATTGGTTCTGAACCATAAGCCATGGTTGCTCCACCTCGGACATAGCCATCAGGTTGATTGACCTGGCTAGTCTTGTTTTCGAGTCAAACTCCGCTTGAATAAGACTATCCGGGAGCCTGGGCAGCTTTTCACCAAACTGCTCCATAGCACAGTCAGGTTTGAGTTTGCCAACTGTGAAAGTGTTAGGCAGGTCCTCCCATAATTCTCCAATTGACGGGAGCAACGGAGAAGTGGGGTCTGCTTCTTTCAGCTGAGGCATGGGTTCCCCTTTCTGAGCTGCTGAGATGGTCGACCTCGCTATCTTGGTAAGGAAAGGGAGCGGGTACCTTCATCCATCGTGAAAATGGTAAAGGGACTTTTGAATGGTTGGATCTTGGTATTTGAACAGTCCATGTCATCTAGACATCTAAGCCATTCACGTTGGGCCTGGTCCCGAGAATAGAGGACTGTCTCCTTTGGCACCCTGTCATCTCTAACCATAGCCGAAGGCGTGAGCCTAGCGTAGCCTATGAAGGGAGGCTGTAGGCCTTCCGGGTAGAACTCGAAGTCCTCTATTCTTCGAGTTCCAAACTCCGGTATGGAGATGAGACCATCTTGGAAGGGAGCATATGACGCTACTCTCCAAGGATTGTTCATGGAGAAAGCGGGCAGCGAGTCATACGGGGGAAGCTGAGATCCACTAGTGTTAGAGGTTGAGGGAGAGGAGGGGGGCTTCTCTTAGGCCGGCTATAATGGTATCCTGAGAAGTTATCCTATCCGACAGGCGAGATATCATATGTTCCATACTCGTCTTAAGGGAGCCTACCAAGTCGCCCACCTGTTGCAACAGGCCAGCATTGGCGTCCAGAGCCGGAGCTGCTGAGGAGGTGGAGGGGAGACTCTGAATAGGCACCAAAGGTAGTGGAACTGGTGATACTGCCGGGGTACGGGATTTCTCCTTAGGTTTACTCTTTGAGGACTTTGAGCCGGAGCTAGACCCTTTAGACCTGTCTGAGCCGGGATTACGAGCCGGAGACTTACGCGAAGAAGAAGACGAGGACGTCTTCTTCGAGGATGATGACGTCTTAGTCAAGGTCATATGTTTAGACTTGATCTTAGGCCTAACCGAAGCCTCTGGAGGAGTATATAACTCATCACCGGTAAAGCCTGGGAAGGATGGTGAAGTTGCAGGGGTAGAAGAAACAGTCGTTCCCAAGGGGGACCCTTGGGTACCTGCATTACTTACCTCGACCAACAGGTCGTCTATACCTACCATAGGTTCAACATTTATATCCAGGGTTGCGACATCCGTGGAGATATCCTGGTCTTGTTCAGTCAAGGAGGCCGCCAGCTGTTGTTGGATAAAGGCAATAGAGGGGTCCGCCTCTACCGGATCGACGTATCCCGTCGCCTTGCCTCCGGGAAGATTAACAAAGCTAAACGCTTCTCCAGAATGTAGGGCTGACCCTTGGCGGCGTTCTTGCCAAAACCTCCGACCCAGGCCCGCAGGGTAGCCAATGCCGTATCTCTTACTGCCGGAGCCTGTAAGAGAGGATGTATTTTAGATTTAAGAACCACTTAAAACTAAAACTTAGGATATAACTTAAACTAGATGCCTTAAGTTAAAGTAATGATGAAAACTTAAGAAGTAAAAGAGGCGGAGCGGCATGCGGAGATGGAATACTTACGCCTTCCAAAAGCTGGCTCACCAGATCGTAACATATGGTACACGTCTCATGGTACCAGACCTGGATGTCCCCGTGCGGAGTCGCGCATGGAGCATGGGACCGGCAAACTTCGTGTCCACAGGGGTCCTGAAGTGTAGCGGAACATCCCGGATGCTCACAGTTGGTGGCCTGTAAGTGGGAAGACACATGAGTATCTTAAAGGGAGAACACTTACAGATTAAGGACAAAAGAACTCCGTTACATGGCGGAGCTCGGAAAAAAATGGGCATAACCCCTCCCTGCATGGCCTGAATAGGCTATAATCCCGGAGAGATCCGGTAAATACTAAGGGAGGGGTGGGGATGGTTTAAGAAACTTAAGATAAACTTAAGATAACTTAAACCTACATGCAAGAAACCGGACTAGGTCCAGTGAAGCGGAGTGTAGTAACTCAGCAATACGGTACGGTTAGTAAAGACCTATTGTATGCTCCGGTCCAACTATGGTGGACTATACCCTTCCGCTGGATACCAGGACTCCGGTAGGGAGGAGCTCTAGTAAGGGGGGAAGGGCGAGATGACATACAGACTCGCGCTAACCCGGAGCGACAAGGAAGTAACGGAGGGGGGGAAGGCCAGAGCCCCCCACAACGTACCACCCGGCCGAGCCGAGAAGCGGAGAGGTCGGAACCAGTCAGGGACTGTCGGACTCCCAGGCCCCTCCGGTGGAGGGGAAGGGGAAGGGGGGAGGCAGGCTCGGGCATGCTGGGCGAGCAAGGACAGACCGACCCACCCCCGCCCGACTCTATGGGAGAGCGGGAGAGGGGGAAGGGGACTGGCAGGCGCCTGGCTGACCCGTGATCACGTAGTGACCACGAGGTGGTAAACTAAGATAGCGGGAAACCCAAGCCTAGGCCAACCAACTGATCAGAGAGAAGCTATCGGGAAGCAACTGGAACTGAAAAGCGGTAGCATATAGGCCCATAGGGCGCAAACCAACTGATCAGAGAGAAGCTATGAGGAAGCGACCGAACTGATCAACGGTAGACAAGGCTCTATGAGCCAGGACCTAGGCTAAGCCAGACGCCAACTAACCTAACAATAACAAAACATAAAAATATAATATATAATAAAAATGAAAGACAGAAGGTAAAATAGCAGGAGAAAAAATCCAGGAGTGTGCGACTAGCCCAAAAGAAGGCAAGTCTACCACTCAAAGCTAGTCAGAGGGCCGATACAAGGAACCTGAACTAGGGTCTGGATAGAAAAGCCTACATAAGGTGAAATACATACACGTATAACAACTTGAGTAGACGTAAAAAGGCGGATAATCAAAATAGAGCGTAAAATAATAAGGGATGTTCTAGGTATGGGAGACCAAGAACGAACCCAACATGCGGCAGGACCATGCTGCCATGCTTCCAGCCCCCGAGAACGTATCTATACCTAAAAAACGGCAAATACCGTCTCGGGGACGGAAAAGACTCGCTAACCGTAAATACTGAGTACTTAACTTAGCTGCTGCAATAGCTGCACGCTCCATTATCGAAAAATCCGAAGAAATGGCACAAAATACACAGAGAGAAAAATAGCACGTGTGCTCGTGAGTGCTAACTGAAAAGGATGACCACTAGAGGCGCAGCAGTCGCAAGCGTGGGATGGTGTAGTAGTAGTACGAGCTGCTCCCTCTGTGGGACGGCTCCCCTCTTGGAGGGTTTTGTAGTGGGAGATTTCTATTGGCATTTGGCTCGTGGTAGTGGTCTCACTCGCCTAGTGTTCATACCGACACCCTCCTAGAGGGTGAGCGAGTCAGTCATACTGACCTTTTTTCTTTATTTTATTTATTCTCTGGTATGTGTTAGTACATTTACCCTAGAAATAATAGATTAAAGGATATTTCGCGCAAGCGACACGAGCTGAGCCCAGAAATTGCTGTTTTGGTTAATGGCGATTTTTGCTTATCAGCCCTGCCGAGAACGGAACCTCCGCCGATAACTTGGGACTGCCTGTAGTCTCCCACAGTTATAACACTTAGTTTACAACCATAATCAGGTAAGCAAGACTAATGAGATCTATAAAAACTTCAGGTATTGTACTCATTAACAACTTGATATCTAGATGAAACAATCAACAGCTACTGCAAGTTTTTCAGCATAAGTTAAATACTGTACAGTGCACCACCCCGTATTTGTGTTCTCCGGATTTGCAGACTCACATTTGAGGATTTCTCTCGGTTACGTTTCCCCACATTATTCGCGGAAAATTCGCGTATTCTCAGTATTTTTCTATGAGAAATTTCCACAAATTCCTGTTTTTTTTCAATTTCATTATAAAAGGCACTTTATGTGATAAAACTATTAAAAAAACCATGTATGTAAAAAATTTTCAGTGGGGTTTTCTTGAGTTTTAACTAACTAAATAAGAGGTTTTAAGCATTTTTATAGGGGTTCCAACTATTTGCAGGTTCTAACTATTCACTGGGGGGGGGTCTGGTACGCATACACCGTGAATACGGGGGGACCACTGTATAAGGTTACGAAAACATATCAAATTGAAATTTTTTTTTTAGTAGTGCACACATCTTTTATTGGTATGGCTTTCCTCCCAACTCCTTAAACTAGCAGCTTAAAAAGGATTGCTTTTGCTCTCAGTAAGATCAAATGTGGTTGTCAAATTGGCAAGGAGGCATGAGTTGAGAGAGCATTCAGGAGTTATCTACAGTATAATTATGCTCACCATGTCTGGGCTTTAAACAAGTAAAATAAAGTTTGTATTTATAGAGTAAATATTTGAGTTACTTTGTTGTGCAACTGTTGATACACATTTTTTATATGTACATAACTGAAAATATAGTAATATACAAATAACGAGATAAAAAGTATTTTTATATGTACATATTGTAATTGAAAATAATATACAAACAAAAAGAAATATTTATGACAGACTTGCTAGCATATCGTGAAAATAAATTTTAGCACTGTAGAAGAAGAGAAAGATGAAGAAAAGTAGAAACTTCTTCACAGCTTTGCTTTTTATTTGCATATTTTGCTTTGATGACAAAATTGCAACAGCATCATGTCTGTTTTCTAACACTTCATTCATTGTTGAGAGTTATTTATGACTTGGTACTTGACAAAACCTGCAGATGAGGTTCTAAAGAACTGTCAAATTATTAATGTTCCCATAGTGCATAGAATTTGCATGGTCTAGTGCTTCCTTGTTCTTATTAAGATTTCAATTGCTGTCCTTATGTTCAATGTTTGTCATTTTGTTTAGGTGTGGTGCATGAGCTTTCATTTGTGTTTGGTGAATAGATTTTAAAAATTATTTAATTTGTGGTCTTATAAGCTTAAATGTCTATATTACCCTTGGCCTCTGGTTATTGTCAGTTGGGCCTTGGCAGATCTGTAGAATAATCTCTTCCTTGCAGTCACTAATTTTGTCAATATTTATATTTGATAGGTTCTTGTAAAAAATTTGCTGGTAATGTGACAAAATATTGAATTTTTAAAATGTAAATAAAATGTATGTAAATGAGCCAAATTTTAAAAATTTAAATATGTATATATATATATATATATATATATATATATATATATATACACACACACACACACACACACAATATCTCCAATGTAGCGCAAAGGAGCACATGCTTGGGAATATCCCTAAATCCACGGTAGAAAGGTGAGTGAAAAACTGAGGACTTGGAACAAGTACTTTCATTGTACGTTCTACATTTTCAAGTTCCCGTTGAATATAATAGAAGTTGACAGACCCTTATATTCAAAAAGAGAAAGGGGGGGGGGGGGGGGGCGGGGGTTACAGTTTGTTAATCTGGGTGGCATGTTCTTTAAGCAAAAGAGACAAGGATAGAGGATCAAGGGACAATCCAGGATGGAGATTTAAATACCTTGTTGACATGGCTTCAATAAAAACAGATTCCAGCAAATTCCTTTTCAAGGAATACTGTATACAATATTGTTTGAATTTGACAGGATATTCTTAACTAGTTTATTTCTCAAATTATTATATGTAATACTAAGTTAATATCAATAGTTTTTAAAATGGGTACAGCAAGAATGAAATTAGGATGAAATGGTACACAGTGAATATTCTTAAGTTCTTTGTTAACACTGGTTTGATTGTAATATTTCTTTTTTGCTTTATTTTTACATTTTCACAAAGTTCCAAAAAAATGTGGAGGGTAACATAATGAATCACCTATATTTTATCAATAATTTAAACTCATCTTCCAAAAACTGGTGTTATTTCTAATAACTAAAGACATCCAAAAATGGTATACAATTATGTATTTTCTTCATATTCTATTGTGAATTTTATGGATGGTACAAGATTATTCATTGTATACACGAAATCAGGAATATTTACATTTTCTTTTACAATACAAAAACAATCGTGTACATATCTGACCCAAAACACCTTAGAGAATAAATTTCTTCGAATAAGTCTAGACTCAAAGAACTCCATGTAAATAATAGACAAAAGTGGCAAAAGAGTGTTACCCATAGCCATACCAAAAATTTGTTCATAAAAATTACCACTGAAAGTGAGTTTAGAATTTTCTATACAAAGAGATACCAAATTAATATTGATGTTGGTAGGTAATTTTAGATTATACAAGGCCAAATGTTTTGATAAAAATTGAAGCAAGTCATCAATTGGAACTTTTGTAAAAAAAAATTGTTACATCAAAACTGGTTGATTTGTCAGTACTGGATAACTCAATATGGGAGAATCTAGCACAGATATCAAAAGTTTTGTAAATGGGAATTTGAAGTAGTACCCAAGATAGGTGATAGTAATTTAACTAGATATTTAGAAAGTTTATAGCAAATAGAACCGGTTGAACTATAATGGGATGAATAGGGAAATCTCTTTTATGGGTCTTGATTTATCCGTACTTGTAAGGTTTTATAGACACAATCAATCAATCAACTTGTAAGGTAAAGATGGACCAGTTGTTGTCACTTTCACTTTTATTGAACAGAATTCCTTTAGTATAACTTTTATTTTAGAACTGAAACTTTTTATGGCATCAACTATTGGGTCTTTCTGTAGCTTTTTGTTTTGTAAGTACATACTTGAGTCATATGTTTTCCATTTTTACCACATAACTAATTTTATCCATTACTACAAAACAATTGGATTTGTCAGCTTTAGTAATATGCAAGCTTTTATCTTTCTTTATTTCTTTAACTGCATCTAAAACCTTTTCAAAAAATTCAATATTTTATTAGGTATTTGAAGTAATCCAGAAAAAAGGCCTTCAATCAATTTATTGTGAACTTGAAAATGTAGAATGTACTACAAAAGTACTTGTTCCAAGTCTTTAATTTTCACTTTGCACTCGCCTTTCTACTGTAGATTTAAGTGTGTGTATATATATATATATATATATATATATATATATATATATATATATATATATATATATAATATATATGTATATATATATAATGTGTGTGTGTGTTTGTGTCTGTATTATATATAATAGCCTCACTTCATCTATAATGTAATATTTCCTTCATAGTTTGCCAGGTTTCCTCTTTATTTTCAAATTTAGTTTTGTTCTCAAGTACAGTATACCCACTTGCGTTTCTTAGAGACTTGTTTAAAAATTCAACCTCATCTTTTTAGGAAAAATGTATGTATATGTAATACTTGATTTTATTGTTAGTAAAGTTAGTTGAATATTGTCTATTTTAACATTATTTTATTTACAACTACAATTGGGTACTTCAGCTGATCTTTTGATATAGTATTTAAACCTAATTATTTTATATGATATGGTGCCATAAACTTTTATCTTACATATTCATTAGCAAAATTTTCCATTAAATATGCAAATTGTTGGATGCAGGCGCTAAGAAAGTAATCATTATATGTAATGTTGTTTTATAAGCTTACAAGTAATGTTAATTGAAATTCCATAATAATGTCATAAATATGTCAAAGATATTGGAGAATACAGTAATACTAATATTTTCCTTTTTTTTATATTTCATTTGAAAGTACTATACAACCATAGAGAAGGCTCTCTCCCAGTGGTCATCAAATACAATGACTGTTCTACATTGATGAATGTATTTCAGGAAACATTAATGAATGCCCTCCGGTCCTATCGCAATCAACTAGTCCAGCAAGAACATTTGTCCCGCACTTTACATGCAACAGCAGCATTTTCCCTCAGTAATGCGAACCATTTTTCAAAGCAGTTACATAGCATAAGTGCCATTAAGGCAGCTATTCGTGCTGAAGTAACTCACATGGAACAGCTTCTGGCCAATGCAAAACCCAATTCTTTCAACAGAACTTGCATCAACAGTGTAATGATGCAGGTAATTTATTCTTTTTTGGTTTAAACTGCATGAAGGTTTTTCATTAAATTTCTTAACATTATACTACCTGTAAACAGTTTCACTTAGTATTAATACAGAATTATCCTTTTTTTGTTCATGGATGGAGATTTTCTACTTGATGTAGGTAGTTTATTCTTTTTCAGTTTAACCCTCTTACGCCGACTGGACATATTTTACGTCGACATTTTTTGTCTCCCGTGTGCCGACTGGACGTATTTTACGTCGACTTACAAAAGTTTTTTTTTAAATTCGCGGAAAAATACTTATAGGCCTACCAGCCTAAAACTTTTGAATCACGCGCATTGGGGGATGCTGGGAGTTCACGGATCAAGGTGTTGTTTTGTTTACAATAGTTACGCAGGCGCGCAAGCGCGAATTTCTCTCTTGCCGCACTAAAATTATCTGTGACACATCTCGGAAATTATTTCGTCACTTTGACATAATTTTTGTACCATTGTAAATTAGCCGTTACATGAAGTATTATATATGAAAATGTGTGCATTTCTATGTAGAATACAACAATAAAATACTCATGATTGTAGCTTTTATCAGTTTTGAGATATTTTCATATAAATAACGATAATTGCCAAAATTTCAACCTTCGGTCAACTTTGACTCTACCGAAATGGTCGAAAAACCCAATTGTAAGCTAAAACGCTTATATTCTAGTAATATTCAATCATTTACCTTAATTTTGCAACTAATTGAAAGTCTCTAGCACAATATTTCGATTTATGGTGAATTTATGACAAAACTTTTTCCTTACGTCCGCGCGGTAACTCTTCCGAAAAAAGTCATACATGCGATTGTGGTAATGTTTGCACCATTTTAAAATTAGCCGTTATATAAAGTTTTATATATGGAAATGTGCGCAATTTTATGCACAATACAACTAAAAACAACCCATGGTTGTAGCTTTTATCAGTTTTGAGATATTTTCATATAAATAACGATAATTGCCAAAATTTCAACCTTCGGTCAACTTTGACTCTACCGAAATGGTCGAAAAACGCAATTGTAAGCTAAAACTCTTATATTCTAGTAATATTCAATCATTTACCTTCATTTTGTAACATATTAGAAGTCTCTAGCACAATATTTCGATTTATGGTGAATTTATGAAAAAAATAACTTTTTCCTTATGTCCGCGCGGTAACTCTTCCGAAAAAATCATACGTGCGATTGTGGTAATGTTTGCACCATTTTAAATTAGCCGTTACATAAAGTTTTATATATGAAAATGTGCGCAATTTCATGTAGAATACAACGAAAAATAATTGAAGGTTGTAGCTTTTCTCCTTTTTGAAATATTTGCATATAAATCACGATAAATAGAAAAAAAACCACGTTCAGTCAACTTTGACTCTACCGAAATGGTCGAAAAACGTAATTGTAAGCTAAAACTCTTACAGTCTAGTAATATTCAGTTATTTATCTTCATCTTGAAACACATTCGAAGTCTCTAGCAAAATATTTAGAATTATGGTGAATTTAAAAAAAAATCTTTCCTTCCCTCCGCGTGCGGATTCTCCGCCACAAATCTCCGAAATACGTACGTCCCATTCTCGGAATATTTGCTCCGTTTCATATTAGGCATTTCATAGAGTTTTATATATGAAAATGTGCGCAATTTTATGTAGAATAAAACGAAAAATATTTGAAGGTTGTAGCTTTTCTTATTCCCGAAATAATTGCATATAAAAAATATATATATAAAAAATTCGACATTCGGTCAACTTTAACTCGTCAGATATGGTCGAAAACTGCAATTGTAAGCTAATACTCTTACAGTATAGTAATATTCAATCATTTGTCTTCATTTTGAAAGAAATTGGAAGTCTCTAGGACAATATTTAGATTTATGGTGAATTTTTGAAAAAAATATTTGTTAACGTCCGCGCGTTACGAATTCATGCATTATTTTGTGATAATATTTTCTCTGTGTTGCTTTTATTGTTTTACAATGTGTTATATACCAAAATGATCGCAATTTAGTGTACATTACAATGAAAAGAAAAGTAACTTGTTACCTTTAACCTTTTTGCGCACAGCGCGATTTGAATACAATTATATATGAAATTTCGTTTTTGCGCTATCATATATCGCATTATTTATATATGATAATGTTATTTTTTTTCATTTCTGATGGTTGCATACTAAACTTCAGGCAATGACAAAAAAAGGAGCCAAAAATGAACTCTTAATCTTGAAAACTAAGCACGCTGTGAATTTTTGAATAAAATATTTTTTCCACTTCCGTGCTCACTCCGAAACCCCTCCGGCACACGGGAGACAATTTTTTATTTACCGCTCCGGCGTAAGAGGGTTAATGACATGAACATTTTTTAATTACAGTTCTAAATTAACATTATATCTTTAAAGAATTTATTCACTGTTATGTATATTAATCTATTTCTTAGCATGTGTAGAAATTTTTTATTTGATTAAATGTTGAATCAGTGCTTATTAAGGTCTTTCTGTGTATTTGCATGAGAGCTGAAAGTTTTACTTTAATGAAAATTTTGACTCGTAAATCCATTTTACTAGTGGGTCATGTAAGTTATTAGGGAAATATTTGAATACTTTTTCAGAAATGTGAAATAATTAAAAATGTTTAATTATTCATATGCGGAACAAACCTTCGGTTTTAACAATAGGATATTTTTCAAGTGCCAGCTGGTAACCCGTTAAAATAATCAAAGATTGTAAAGCAAGGAATCTGTTAGATCAGGCAACACCTGCACGTATGAGGTGAAAGCTGATCAGAGACCGTGCATTGGACCTCGTAACGCTTTAGTTTTCCCTTAATTGCCTTGGGGAGTAGACGCTTACGCATTGCTCTCCTTCCAAGCCGGTTGTTTGTGCCCGTGTTCTGTCTTTCAGTGTGTTTGGTGTGTGTATTTGTAATTTTGGCTTCCTCCGAGTCTTCACAGCCTCGACAACGCATGTACCCGGGCATTCAGGGTTTTCCATGCTCAAGGTCTTTGGCATCGTCAGCTACGGATCCGCATACGACTTGCAGTAGGTGCAGAGCAAATTTTTGTACAGTGACTAACCCCTGCCTGGAATGTCGTGCCTGACCTAAGTCGCAGTGGAGGGTGTTTTATAGGAAGAGGGAACGTTGCAGAGTTTCGACTCTTCCTTCTTGGGAGGGGTTTTCTTCTCATCTGGACGATTCAGCTGCTCCCTCTCCCTCAATTACTCTTCCTGATGCTAGTTCTGGTGTTCCTGTGTCTCCTTCATTTTCTTCCATTGATTTGTCAACGGAAGTATCGGGAGTGCCGCAGGGTGATGTTATGTTTAATGTAGCCGGCTCTCCCTCTGGATCCAATTATCTTCCCAGAAGGGAGGAGGCTGCTTCATCTAATTCCTTTGTTTCAGTTTTGGAGTCATCAAAAATGGTGGCGGTCTGGTCTTCGCTTGGGCTACGGGTTCACCCTCCTTCGATGATCTGTTGTTGCATTTCTTGCAGGCTCATGCCCCCCATTGTTCTCCCGCCTCTCCCTGTACTACTCTACATTGGCTCACGTGTGCAGCCATCTTGTTGATCCTCGCCTACAGTCCCTGGGTCACGCCTTATCGCTTCGCCAGTGAGGCCATCGACTGGCTCTGGTCATAGCGATGTCGTTACGTCAGCCGCTCATCCTCCCGTCTCTGTGACATCATTGCTTCCCGCTATGACGTCATCATCCTGTCTTTCCAAGTCATCCGAGGTGTTGTTTCAAGCGGTCTGAGGATGGTTTGTAAACGTGAGGTCTCTTCTTCACATCCTGCTTCTAAGAGATCTCGTAGGGAAGATTTATCTCCTTCTCCATCTTCTCAATTGCTGTCTCGTCATCGTATCAGACGGAGGATCCCAGACTTTGCAGTTATGTCTTCTGCAAGCGGAGGAAGTGCATCACCTTCTCCTTCTCACGGCTGTGTCTCCCCCATGCACATACGTGTTCGTGCAAGTGAGAGGAGTGCCTTGCCAGCTGCCCCACAGGGTCATGCTTCCCCACCACAGGGTCGTGTTCGTGGGATTGGCAGTGGAGATTGATGAAGGGAGGCATCCTCGTCTTTGTAACATGGTAGTGTCTCCCCAATGCGTGCTGGTAATGCATTGACATCTCTTCATGGCTGTCTCTCTCCTCATGGACGTATTTGTGACAGTATGAGTGTCAAGTCTTCATCTTCAGTACGTGGACATGTTTCATGCTTGCACATACAGTAGTGCTTCAGGTTACAAAATTATTCCGTTCCGAAGCGGCCTTCGTAACCTGATTTTTTCGTATCTAGAACTACGTTTTATATATAAATTGCCTAATTTGTTCCAAGCCCTACAAAAACACCACAGTAAATTTTATAAAGCTAAATTGACCAATAAACAATGAAATACAACAATTTGGACCATTCAATACTTAACCTAACCGTTACTGTACCTGTAAATAAACTGTATTAGTGTGCAGGGTACAAGAAATAGTGTGTGTAAGTATATGTACATATGTATGTAGTAAAATGTGGAACCTTACCTTTCGAGTGAGGTGATGTCCGAAAGTGGCGACAGAGGGGGAGGACAAACAACAGAAAACATGAACACTTAACTTTACGAAACACATTAAAAAATGGCAGAAAACATTAACACTAAACTTTATGAAACATAACAAATGGTAGAAAACATTAACGCTTCTTGATTATCTCCATCTTCGTCTCCATAGAAAATATCCTCTTCTTTCCGTGAACTTCAGCAACATTCTTGGGACCCATGGCTAATAATGTAAGTCATGAGGTTCACACACAACATGATAAAGTAACTTACAGTACAACAAAAGCAAAATCACCAACATGAATTTACGTTAACAAACGAAATATATGTGAACGAACGAATTCCAGAGATGTTTAAGATAATGCTGCCGCAAAAAATGGTCAAGGAACACCTTTCCATAGAGGCATGACGGGATAGATGTTGACCAATAGGAGAGCAGGATCTTACGGTGGTGACTAGCATCAGGAACCAATGGGAGAGCAGGAGGTTGGTGCCGAGTCTACTGAGTTGGCAGTGCGCCAGTTTTAAAATTGTTCTCGGCGGCCCAGGCGAATCTCGGACTTTACCCTTTCGCAACCTGAATTATTTTCGTATACTGAAGCAAAAAAAAATCTTTGTCTTTTTCGTATGTAAGGACTTTTGTATGTAGAGGTTCCACTCGTCGTGCTGAGTTTTTGGAGGTACTCCTTTGTCTGCTCCTGTTCCAGTTCATTGGCATAAGGATGATAAGGTGCCAATTAAAAGGTCGAAAGTTATAGAGATGGGAATGGTCCAAGCTGTGTGTAAGGATTCGTCACTCAACAAGACTGTGGTTTACGGTCGGGAATGCGAGGCTTCCTTGGCCTGCAGACGGATTCCTCGTTCTCCTGGAAGAAGTCGTGACCTTATGAGTCAATCGCCTTTGAGAAGCTCTCTTCAGCCTCCTTCCGTGTCTTGGGACCATGCTTGGTCGACATCTCACGGACGTGTAATTGTCTCGTCACATGGCCACATACGCTGTTCGTCCCGTGAACGCGTACGTGTTTCGCCTGATGTACGTGTTTATGATTGTTTCACTGACGGTGTATGTGGCGCTTCACACAAGTCTGTACGTGGTTCGAGCTGGGACCATGCACAAGTGACATTGCTTGTTGATGCTCAAGAACCTTTAATAGCTGGGTCTTCAAGTGTTAGAACCTTCTCTCTAACCATTAATGTCCAGAATGCTAGGCTCCCTAGCAAAGAGGAGGATGATACTGCAAGCCTTCTCCTTCACAAGCCTTCTTTACGTCGTCGGTCACCGTTGCCAGAGCAGGAGGAGGGGACACCCAAGATTTTTCGTCTTCCTTTGCAGAGGATGTTGATCTCATTCGTGGGCTCAACAATCTTGAGTGTAGGATGTAAGCTCAGTCTTCTATCACTCTTTCATGCATAGTCAGGATCCTAAGACCTCTTTTGAATTTCCCTTTCAGGCCACACTCAGTCCGTCTTGCAACATGTGAATGCTTTGGTGTTGGACCAGGATGGCTATTTGCATTCAAAGGGGTTGCCCAAGTTTCTTCTTCCTCCTCTCGTGCAGCGTAAGAAGTACTATTCGACTAATGTGGTTCATTTAATGCCTCGTCACCTTAACCCGGACGTGATCCAGCTCAAACCTGGTTTAACCTTAAAACTAGTTAGGTCAGAAGGTCCTTCCTTGTCATCGCAAGAGGCCTTAGCTGTGGAGACTACGGCAGGTTCCATCTCCCAGACAGTCTCATGGCTTGACTTGTGGACCACCGCAGTAGCCAAAATTTCTTTGGATAGGTCTGTAGAAGGATTAGTGAGTTTGCCTTCTTTCACTAGACTATTGCAGTCTGGTGGCAAGGCATTTTCTTACCTGACCCCATCTTAGAGTGAACTTGTGAGCAAACCTCCTCCTAGCCAGGAGAGACGCAGCTTTATCCAAGGTGGCAAGCTCAGTGGACTCTTGAGTCTTTGTCAGCGCTCAGGAATGGGGATCTCCTGGATTCGCAGATCCTGTTCCTGAGGACTGAATTAGAAAATACGATTGACCGACGATAGACAGAAACTAAGGACAGGTTGGTCCATCAGGCGGTTTCCAAGTCGGAGGCACGTTCACTTTCCCCCCCTCCTCCTCCTCCTCAGCAACAGGTATGAAGATCTTCGCCTGTTAAGTCATCTAAGGGTTCTGCTTCAGCAAGGGTCTCTCAGTCCCCCTCTCAGGCTAAGTCTAGCAAGCAGCAGCGTCTGGGAGGGACTCTAGAGGAAGGGGCAGAGGGGGTCATCAATAGAGTGGGCTTCTCCCTCTCCATTGCCATGAGTAGGGGGATGCCTGGCAGGCTAGTGGGTTTAGTGGCAAGGTTATGGAGCGGAGAAATGGGTGGTAGATGTTCTGCAGGTGGGATAACTACTACCATTCAACTTCTCTCCCCCCTCTCAGACCCTTTCTCAGTCAGATATATGCTAGTGATTCTCCCGAAAGTTCTTAGCTTTTCGGGAGGAAGTGTTGAAAATGCTGGACAAGGGTGCAATAGAGGAAGTGATGCGTCCTTTTCTAGGGTTCACAGTTGCATTTTCCTGGTACCAAAAGCGACAGGTGACTAGAGACCAGTAATCTACCTTTCCACCTTGAATCATTTTGTCAGGAAGACAAGGTTCAAGATGGAGATCCCACGGACAGAGTTAGCAGCAGTGAGGGACAACAACAACTTGCTGTTGTTAGATCTAAAGAATGCTTACTTCCAGATCCCTATTTATCCTTAGTCTAGAAAGTTTCTTCGCTTTGCTTTTGGAGAGCGGGTATTCCAATTCAAGGTCCTGTGCTTTGGGTTGACCACATCCCCTCAAGTGTCCACAGGGGTATTCGCCCTCGTCTTGACATGGGCTCAGGCTCAAGGGAGTTGATACCTCGACGACTGGCTGGTCTTAGCAAGCTCCAGGGAGAAACTGCTGCAGGACAGAGATCATCTGCTTCAGTTTTGTTGGGAGCTAGGCATTGTAGTAAACCTAGAGCAGTTGAATCTCGTTCCCAGCCAGAAAGTTCATTATCTAGGTATGGTTATACATACAGCATTTCATGAGTTTTTCCATCAGACCATAGGTTGGAGAAGTTGCAGTTAGTAGCATGCAAGTTCCCATCACAACCAGAACAGCCAGCTCAACATTGGCAGGTTCTTTTGGGGATTTTGTCTTCTCTGGAGAAGCTGGTCCCTCATGGTCGTCTTCATCTTCAGTCTCTGCAATGGAGATTGAAAGACCTCTGGTCCCCACCAGGAGATTCCCCTCTTCAGAGAGTTCCTCTGTCCGGAGAGGTGAAGCAAGATCTGTTTTCAGATGCCTCTCCCTTGGGTTGGGGTGCTCACCTAGGGGACCTCATTGCATCAGGCGTTTGAAGTATGGGAGACAAGCTACACATCAACGTTTTGGAGCTGAAAGCAGCTTTTCTGGGTCTGAAAGTTTCAGAAGGTAGAGGGTCATTCGGTAGTTCTGATGTCTGACAACACAACGGTGGTCACTTATGTGAACAAACATGGGGGTCTGATGTCTTGTCACCTCCATTCATTGACAATCGAGTTACACCGGTGGACAATCAACAACTCGGTGGAGCTCTCAGCCAGATACATTCCAGGCAAGAAGAATGTGGTCACCAACAGGCTGAGTCGTCGGAACCAAATCCTGGCCACGGAGTGGTCTCTGCATCAAATCATGGCAGACAGGCTTTTTAAGGTTGGGGGGGGCAGACAGGCTTTTTCAGGTTTGGGGGAGGCCTATGTTAGACCTCTTCACAACTCACTTCAACAGAAAATGAAGTTTCCTGTTCGGTGGTCCCGGATCCTCTAGCTCTGGCAGAGAACGCCTTCCAGCACCCTTGGGACAACCTCGAGGTGTACACCTTCCCTTCATTTTGCCAATCCGTCAAGTTCTGAAAAGGGGAATGAGTTCTCAAATCAGGATGACTTTGGGTGCTCCTCTGTGGCTGCAAGCAGAATGGTTTCTGGACGTTCTGTTCCTTCTGTCAGAGGTTCCAAGAGAGATTCCCCTGTGGCAGCTGCTTCTTTGCCAGCCTCACATTGAAAGGTTTCATCAGTCAATAGAATCCCTGTCTCCACGAATGGAGACTATCAAGTATCTCCTCCGAGCGAGAGGTTTTTCTCAGGAAACAGCGAGACATGTCCAGTTGTCTCAGGAAGTCCTCTTCAGCAGTTTACCAGGGGAAATGGGCAATCTACTGTGATTGACGTTGTCAACAGGGTTTCTCTCCACTCGAAACCTCTGTTCAGCGTATAGCAGAGTTTTTGGGCTTACTTAGGGATGAGAAAGGCCTTTCAGTTTCTGCTATCAGGAGCAGCAGAGCAGTGTTGAGTTTAGTATTGCGTCTGAGAGGTGTAGACATCTCTTCATCCTGGGAAATCTCCTTGTTGTTCAGGGGTTTCAAGCAGACCTGTTCTCCAAGGGAACTCAAGCCTCCAGCATGGGATGTTTCACTTCCCCTGAGAAGTTTCACTAGAGCTCCTTTCGAGCCCTTGTGTCGATCATCGGACAGAAATTTGAAGTTCAAGACAATTTTCCTTTTATCCTTGGCTTCTTCGAAGAGAGTTGGGGAGCTTCATGGCCTAAGTTATTATGTGAAACATACCAGGGGTTGGGGGTCTGTGACCTTCGAGTTTGTCCCGGAATTCGTGGCCAAGACCCAGAATCCCTCGGTGCATGACGACAGATTTGCCTCTTTTTCCATTCTATCTTTGAATGACTTTGTGGACAGTGACCCACAAGAGCTCTTGTTATGTCCTGTCAGAGCCCTACATTGCTATTTTAAAAAGACTCAACATCTCAGACCTGGGTGTCGTAGGCTTTTTGTTGGCACTAGTCGGTCCAAGAAAGAAGTTCCCAGGAACATTATTTCTTTTTGGATTTGCGAGACTTATTCATCTTTTGATGGTTCTGTCACTGAGTCTGTGCAAGCTAGAGCACATGACATCATAGGAATAAGTTCCTCTAGGCATTTAAGAAAAATTTTGCTGTTCAAAGGATTTTGAATGCTGGTACTTATTGCGCCAATCCACGTTCACGCCATTTTGCCCACAGATCTTTGGACACGTTTTCCTTGGGCCCTGTGGTGGCTGCCAACAAATTGTGTAACTCACCCATTGCCCTTCACTGGGCAATTTTGTATCTTACCTAGGTGATTGTGTGGAAGAGAAAATGAATGAGTTGGCTGGTCGCTCTCTTTCTCTTTGTTCCTTTCGTCTTCCTACGGGCGGGTTGAGGAATAGATACGTAATATGCTGGACTGGTCTGATGCAGGTTAGTAAGGTAGTCATACTGATAGTTAGTTTGCTTTATGTATTTTTGAAATAATCAAACCCTCTACTATTCAGTAACAAATACTCCACTCTCTAGCAAGGGGGAGTGAGGAGTAATAACAAACACCTGTGATTATATGGTTTGTTATTTGTACAGTCAGAATTTTCTTTAGCTCCCTAGATGCAGTGAATCTGCTCATATATCATTGTATTGCAACCCAGATGGCCAAGTTGTTAGATATCAGTTCATCTTAGCTTCTCACGGGCATTGGTCCACCTTCTCTAGAACTCATTCTTCTAGAGAGGTGGTCAGGTGGGTTAACCCCCAGCTGGTTTAGGATACTTGTACCTCCCACCAAGTATAAGTCTATCCTATTGTTAAGACTGAAGGTTTTTTCCACATATGAACAAATGACAAATTTTTAAATCAATTTGTATTTTTCATAGCTAACAAACCTGAGGTCTTAACGTGTACTGCCAACCTCTAGTTGCCTCTCTCTATCTCTTATTATCTCCTGGGTTGGGGAAAGACTAAAGCGTCACAAAGCCCAATGTGCAGTCTCTGACCAGCTTTCACCTCGTACGCACAGGCGTTGCCAGATCTCAGATTCCTTGCTTTACAAACTTTGATTGTTTTAACTGGTTACCAGCTGGCACTTGGAAAATATCCTATTGTTAAGACCTCAGGTTTGTTAGCTATGAAAAATACAAATTGAATTTAAAATTTGTCATATTTGAAATACAAGTGCCAGTGCACCTTTTCCAATTATGTAGTTGCTTGCAATACTATTGATATGCAAAGTATCTTAGTGGTTACTTCTTTCATGAAAGTTCATGCTTTTGGTAATCAGCCCACCTAAAAGAAGGAAGTCTATACCATGAACTTTTTATAAGCTTATACAGATTTGCCATTGTCTATTCTGTAAAATATTTAATTTTAATTTTTTTTATTTGGTACAATAACTTTTATTTAATGTAATATGATCAGATCATAAGATTAGTAACTTTGTAGTGTAGGTAATTGTAAAGTTAGTCAGTTTATTGGTCAGAAATGCAGTGTACGTTCAGTAGTATGGCAATCCCACTGTATAGAGAAAAATATGGCTCCAAAATGGTAGAATGGTAAAAATTTGGAGGTTTTTATGATGAAAAACTCAATAAAAATGCAGGTTACCGCATCTTCAAGTACAGTATATTTTTCAAAATAAATTATTCAAGTTATAAATATCGTTCTATATTTAAATGAGTATATTGTGATTTTATTTGGATATTAGAACTGTGATTTTATTTGTTTTAGTTTTAATTAATATTTTCTTAGAGCCACCTAACAATCAAATATTTAGGATAGGTTAGCAGAAATTAGTACTTCCATTTATGCCAGACTATCATACTTACAGTGTATTTTCTTTAAATTTCACAGACTTACAGAGCATATTCTGTTTATTTCAGATGGTGTCACTACTAAGAAAACAAGCAGAGCTTTGCCATGATATAGAGAGACTTACATTATCACCTTCACTCACATCTCCAAAATCTGATGATTCAGTAGCATCAAAAACTCCATCCTGTTCTTCCCTTAGTAACGAATGTGATGTGACAAACAGTGGAGTAAGTCATGAGGATAACAATGAATGTTCCTCTGGAGATAATGATATTGCAAAAGCTGATCCTCAGTTCTCTCAACCAGAAAATGTTCACTGTAGTTCAAAGACTGACAGTCTCTCTTCTTTTAGTTCACATAAGCCTGTTGTAGAAAATATTGGACTGAGAAATTCAAATCCTATTTCTTTGAACAGTCAAGCAGGAAGTATAGGAAGTGAAAAAGACTGTGACTCAATTCCTAATTCATCTAGTAAAATGGGAAGTTTATGTGTAACAGACACAAGTAAAAATTGTAATGTGCACAAACTGTCTAAATCATTTTTATTGTCTTCATCTGAAGAACTGACACCATTCGTTAAAACCTGTGATAGTGTGAAAGGAAGTGAAAGTACATTAGATGATGATGAAATGGATTCTAGTGATAAGATGGCAAGAACAAATTCTACTTATGTAGAAATAAATTTAAAGTCTCCAGCAAATCCTAATATGAAACCTAATGCTCTTAATACTGAAGGCCTAGAAGACTTAGATTGGGTATGTATATACAATTTCTTTTATTTATCCTAGTCCACCAGTAGTATCTGTTTCCTGTAAAAACATTCATGTTCAATATTAGTAGCAGAAGTGTCTGGAAAAATTAAGCTGGCGTAAATTGAAAAAGTTAGCCCAAAACACTTTTGTCTAAAAATAAAAAAATATTCATCATATTTGTAGGCAGCCAGTGATATAAAACAGTACAAGATGTAATTGCAGTTCAATGCTGAAATGAATGCTTGCATTTGACTAGGTATAGATTACCTTTTTCAACAACTTTTCTTGAGCATGTTCAAAAGTTGTATAGCTATGTCCATTATGTCAATATAATAAAAGCCTTGAGGAGGGTATTCATGTTTGCATTATTTCCAAAGGTATGCTGAGAACTAGCCTTCATGGGATTCAAATTATTTTGTATGTAAAAAGTTTGTCAAATCAGTAATTCAACTTTGTTTATTCCAACAGGTTACACAGTTGGTGGAAACACAAGTTCGAAACCATACAGAGATTGTTCAAACTCATCTTAACCAGCAGTCAAAAGAAATGGAAGACATTAAAAAGATGTTGCATCTGTTATTAAATAAGTTTCAGTGATCCATTCCATATCTGTATTGTACAGTATTATTCTGTGATTATAGCATTAACAAATTATTTGACATAGGTTACTAGTTTTAGATATAGCCATTAAGTCTTTTATAGCTTTGAAAGATATCTTAATGAAACTATTGCAGTCAAATTTGTAATTTCAAATCTGCATATTTCTCATCACAGTTCTTTTAGACTGCAAAAAGACTTAAGTTTAAGTTGTTGAATAATGTAAATGAGATCACTATGTGCTGTAATGTTTTAGTAGTTGCCTAGTTTTTGGTGCTACCTTGAGGAGTGTGCTATAATTTTTTTTTTTTTGGATTTTTTGAAATTAAATGTTATACTATTCAATGCTTATGTGTATTATATACAAAATTGGCCACACAGGCTTTCATTGTTTATAATTCATTAATTGTTTTATACCTTGTAAGGGGCCTTCCAGAAATAATTACTGCAATTTACACAAACTTAATGAGTTTAATTTGAGATTTTTTTAAGATTCTGTATCAGAGCCTTGTCTAAAAAAAATTTCTGTTACTCTATTTTTTTTCAATATTTGCCTCAAATTATACAATGAGATTTTTAATTTATTTTTTATTTTTATGGGTTTTGAAAATAAAGTTTTATTTGCAAACAATAATATATTGCACATGACTTTTAAGCAAAATGTTTTATTAAGGCCAGATTATTAAAGACATTTCATACTAATTTTTGTACTTGCTGAAAATATATTTTAATTAATATATTTAGATCATGAAATATTTTAAAAATGAACTACAGTACTAGTTCATTTTATTTACATTACGTATACTATATTTTGTAAAATGGTAGTATGTATGTATATGGGAAAGGGAGTAGATCTGTTAGTATCTTTAATGATTTTCTGCCAAATTTCAAATCAGCCATTCTTGCCTTCATATTTTGAAGATGCCCCATTTTTGTTTGAAGAATAATTCACATATATTTTAGTGAAATTCTTATACAGCTGTGTATTATTGGCAATTACTCATATTTTACCCACATGGTTTTCCAATCTGTGTGTACTGTTATAAGGACAGCAGATTGTACCTTCCTATCATGTTGATGAGATTTTACAAATGGCATATATTATAACCAGGACTAATTTTAATTAAGGAAACTGTTCTATTCAACTTGAGGAAATATTATGTAAGATTTTGGCAATATGTTTTAAAATATTACTGGTTACATTATTTAAACTGAGTATGTTACCTCATATTTCTAACACTTTTCTTCATCAGCAATGGTTGCAATTGTGATATTACTTGTAAATTTTGTGCTTATTTAAGAGTTGTTAATATAATTCTTTGTAATATAAATTCATTTATGTTAATATAATTCTTTGTAATAGAAATTCATTTATGTGTATTTTCCAGTGTATTTTATCATAGTATGGGAAATATATTCTTTAGGTGAATAAAATTGGTCACTGGCTATTTCTAAGAATTGTCTTTCCTTTTGTAAACTGCCTTCTTTATAGCATATTATTTGCTGAAAGACCTTCATTAATACAGGGTTTACTGAAAATACAATCGCTATTTCAGCCACATTTATTTTGTATAGACGTTTCTCTATTCTTCTTAGTACTGACTTTTTTCTGTAATTAAGTTGGCTATTGAAACAGCAAATGGGGGATTCTGTGAAAAAAAAAAAATGTATTTGTCAAATTGAATATATTATACAAAATGCAGTACAAATTGGATCATAAGCCTAATCAACAAAGGATACTAAATCTCTCTCTCTCTCTCTCTCTCTCTTCCTTAAACCCAGAAGGACATTGTCAGGCAGATGTTATGAGACTGAAGTTCTTACGGAAGTCCTATGGTATGTATAGTTGTTCATACACGAACAAACCTTCGGTCTTGATAGGATATTTCTAGCGCCTAGCTGGATCCGGTTAAATTGCAGATGAAAGCAAGGAATCTTGTGAGATCTGGCAATGCGTGCGTCTATCGGATAAAGAGTGGTCAAGGACCACGTACCTACGCCACTGCTTTAGTCTTTTCTTAAGCGCCTGGGCGAGATATCATAACAGTGACCTCTCTCGGACTTTACCCGGTTCATTTCCTGTTTAGATTGTGTTTACTGTGTCTGTGCTGTTATTATGGCTTCTCCTCTTTCTTGGCCTCATCATCGTGTGTCCCCAGAACTCTAGGTGTCACTCTATGTTTATACATTAACAAATTCTTGTACAAAATGCAGTGAGTGGCCTAAAGAGCAGTGGAAGTTGTTTTTTAGCGAGAGGGAGCATCCTAGGATTTCTTCTCTCCCTTCGTATGGTTTTTTTAGTCTCTTCTTCCCAGTGCTTTGTCTCCTACTCCGATCACACCCACTAGTAGTCTTTTGCCTTTGTCCTCTTCCTTTTCTTCCATCGATTCATTGTTGAAAATATCAGTAAGTAGTGATCTGTGACTTGGAGACTCCAATGCTGCCTCCAGTAAGTAGTGATCTGTGACCTGGAGAATTCAATGCTGCCTCCAGTAAGTAGTGATCTGTGACCTGGAGAATTCAATGCTGCTTCCAGTAAGTAGTGATCTGTGACCTGGAGAATTCAATGCTGCTTCCAGTACATAGTGATCTGTGACCTGGAGAATTCAATGCTGCTTCCATTAAGTATGATTCTGTGACCTGAGAATTCAATGCTGCCTCCAGTATAGTGATCGTGACCTGGAGATCCAATGCTGCTTCCAGTATAGGTAAGTGTCTGTTGACCTGGAGAATTCATGCCATGCTTCGTACGTAGTGATCTGTGACCTGGAGAATTCATGCTGCCTCCATAAGTATGATCTGTTACCTGGAGACTTCAATTGCTGCTCTTCCTTAAGTAGTGAATCTGTGACCTGGAGATTCAATACTGCCTCCAGTAGTATGAATCTGTGACCATGGGACTTGAATGCTGGCCCCAGTAAGTAGTGGTCCTGTGACCTTGGAGACTTTCAATGCTGCCTTCCGGTAATTAAGTGATCTGTGACTGGAGACTTCCAATGCTGGCCTCCAAAGTAAGTAGTGAGCTGTGACCTGGAAATTCATACTGGCCTCCCAGTAAGGTAGTGAATCTGTTGACCTGGAGAACTTCAATGCTGCCTCCCAGTAAGTAGTGGAATCCTGTGACCTGAAGAATTCATGCTGCTCCAGTGATTAGTGATCCTGTGGAACCCGTTAGAATTCCTGCTGCCTGTCCAGTAAGTAGTGATCCTGTTACCTGGAGGAACTTCAATGCTTCCTCCAGAGTATTGTCCTGTGACCTGGAGAATTCAATGGGCTGCCTCCAGTAAGTATGATCTGTGACCCTCGAGACCTTCAATGCTGCCTCCAGTAAGTATGTTCTGTGAACCTGGAGAATTCAATAACTGCCCTCCAGTAAGTAGTGATCTGTTGACCTGGAACCTTGGAATTGCTAAGCCTTCCAGTAAGTAATTGGTCCTGTGACCTGAGACCTCCATGCTGCCTCCAAGTAAGTATGATCTGTTGACCTGAGACTTCAAAATGCTGGCCTCCAGTAAGTAGTGATCTGTGACCTGGAAGAATTCATACTGCTTCCAGTAAATAGTGATACTGGACCCTGAGAAAAACTTCAATGCTGCCTCCAGTAAAGTAGTGTCCTGTGACCTGAAGATTCAATGCTCCCTCAGTTTTGATTAGTGACTTGACCCAGGGAGAGAATTCATGCCTGCTTCCAGTAGTATTGATCCCTGTGGACCTGGAGAACTTTCAATGCTGCCTCCAGTAAGTAAGTGATCTGTGACCTTGGAGAATTCAATGCTGCTCCAGGTTAGTATTCTGGTGAACCTGGAGACTTCAATTCTGCCTCCAGTAAGTAGTGATCTGTACCTGGAGAAGATTTTTCAATGCTGCCTCCAGTAAGTAGTGATTCTGTGACCTGGAGAATTCAATAACGCATCATACCGTAGTGATCCTGTGACCTGGAACTTGGAATGCTGCCATCCAGTAAGGTATGGTCTGTGACCTGGAGGACTTCCAATGCTTGCCTCCAGTAAGTGGTGATTCTGTGAACCTGGATACTTCAATCTGCCTCCAGTAAGTGGAATCTGTGACCCTGGAGAATTCAATCTGCCTCCAGTAAGTAGTGATCGTGACGGCCTGGAGACTTCAATGCTGCCTTCCAGTAATTAAGTGATCTGTGACCCTAAGAATTCCATGCTGCGCCTTCGAAGTGATTAGTGATCTGTGACCCGGAGATTTCAATGCCTGCTTCCCAGTAAGTAGTGATCTGTTGACCTGGAGAATTTAAATGCTGGCCTCCTTAAGTATGATTCCCTGGACCTGGAGAATTCAATGCTGCCGTCCGTAATTATGATCTGTGACCTGTAAGAACTTTTTTTTCAATGCTGCCTCCAGTAAGTGTGATCTGTGACCTTGGAATTCATAAATGCCCTTCAGTAAGTAGTGAGCTGTGACCTGGAGGACTTGAATGCTTGCTGGCTTCCAGTAAGTAGTGGTCTGTGACCTGGAGACTTCCAATGCTGCCGTCCAAGTAGTATTGATCTGTGACTTGAGACTTCAATGCTGCCCTCCATAGGTAGTGATTCTGTGAACCTGGAGAATTCATACTAATACTGGCCATCCAGTAAGTATGAGCTGTGACCTGGAGCAATTCAATGCTGCCTTCCAGTAAGTAGTGATCTGTGACCTGAAGGAATTCAATGCTGCCTCCAGTGATTAAGTGATCTGTGACCCGGAGAATTCAATGCTGCTTCCAGTAAGTAGTGAATCCTGTGACCTGTAGACTTCAATGCTGCCTCCAGTAGTTAAGTGATCTGTGACCATGGAGAATTCAATGCTGCCCCCAGTACCAGTAGTGGGAATCGGTGCCTGGGAACTTCAATGCTGCCTCCAGTAAGTGTGATCCTGTGACCTGGAGAATTCAATGCTGCCTCCATAAGTGGGATCTGTGACCTGGAGACTTCAATGGTACCTCCAGTAAGTAGTGATCTGTGACCTGGAGACTTCAATGCTACCTCCAGTAAAATGTGATCTGTGATCAGGAGACTTCAATGATGCCTCCAGTAAGTAGTGATCGGTGACCTGGAGACTTCAATGCTTCCTCCAGTAAGTAGTGATCTGTGACCTGGAGACTTCAATAATGCCTCCAGTAAGTAGTGATCTGTGACCTGGAGACTTCAATGCTACCTCCAGTAAGAAGTGATCTGTGATCTGGAGACTTCAATAATGCCTCCAGTAAGTAGTGATCTGTGACCTGGAGACTTCAATGCTTTCTCCAGTAAGTAGTGATCTGTGACCTAGAGACTTCAATGCTTCCTCCAGTAAGTAGTGATCTGTGATCTGGAGACTTCAATAATGCCTCCAGTAAATAGTGATCTGTGACCTGGAGACTTCAATGCTGCCTCCAGTAGGAAGTGATCTGTGACCTGGAGACTTCAATGCTACCTCCAGAAAGAAGTGATCTGTGACCTGGATACTCCAATGCAACCTCCAACAAGTAGTGATCTGTGATCTGGAGACTCATATGCTGCCTCTGGTAAAAAGTGATCTGTGACCCGGAGACTTCAATGCTGCCTCCAGTAAGTAGTGATCTGTGACCTGGAGAATTCAATGCTGCCTCCAGTAAGTAGTGATCTGTGACCTGGAGAATTCAATGCTGCCTCCAGTAAGTAGTGATTTGTGACCTGGAGGGAACTTTCAATGCTGCCTCCCGTAAGTAGTTGATCTTGTGAACCTGGAACTTCAATGCTGCCTCCAGTAAGTAGTGATCTGTGACCTGGAGACTTCAATGCTGCCTCCAGTAAGTGTGATCTGTGACCTGGAGAATTCAATGCTGCCTCCTTAAGTTAGTGATCTCTGACCTGAATTCATGTGCCAATCCATAAGTAGTGATCTGTGACCTAGAAAATTCAATGCTGCCTCCAGTAAGTAGTGATCTGTGACCTGGAGACTTCAATGCTGCCTCCAGTAAGTAGTGATCTGTGACCTGGAGACTTCAATAATGCCTCCAGTAAGTAGTGATCTGTGACCTGGAGACTCCAATGCTGCCTCCAGTAAGTAGTTATCTATAATCCTGGAGACTTCAATGCTGCCTCCAGTAAGTAGAGGTCTGTGACCTGGAGACTTCAATGCTGCCTTCATAAGTAGTGATCTGTGACCTGAGACTGCAATGCTGCCTCCAGTAAGTGATCTGTGACCTGGAGACTTCATGCTGCCTCAGTAAGTAGTGAGCTGTGACCTGGAGAATTCCAATGCTGCCTCCAGTAAGTAGTGATCTGTGACCCTGGAAGGAATTCAATGCTGCCTCAGTAAGTAGTGATTTGTGACCTGGAGACTTCAATGCTGCCTCCAGTACGTAGTGATCTGTGACCTGGAGACCTTCAATGCTGCCTCCAGTAAGTAGTGATCCTTGACCTGGAGAAATTCAATGCTGCCTCCCGTAAGTAGTTATCTGTGACCTGGAGAATTCAATCTGCCCTCCAGTAAGTATGATCTGACCTGGAGAATTCAATGCTGCCTCCAGTAATTAGTCATTTTCCTGACCTGGAGACCTTCAATGCGCCTCCAGTAAAGTAGTGATCTGTGACCTGGAGACTTCAATGCTGCCTCCAGTAAGTAGTGATCTGTGACCTGGAGAATTCAATGCTGCCTCCAGTAAGTAGTGATCTGTGCCTAGAAAATTCAATTGCTGCCTGCAGGTAAGGAGTGATCTGGTGAACCTGGGAGACTTCAATGGCTGCCTCCATAAGTAGTGATCTGTTGACCTGAGACTTCAATAATGCCTCCAGTAAGTAGTGATCTGTGACCTGGAGACTCCAATGCTGCCTCCAGTAAGTAGTTATCTATAATCCTGGAGACTTCAATGCTGCCTCCAGTAAGTAGAGGTCTGTGACCTGGAGACTTCAATGCTGCCTTCAGTAAGTAGTGATCTGTGACCTGGAGACTGCAATGCTGCCTCCAGTGAGTAGTTATCTACAATCCTGAAACTCCAATGCTGCCTCAAGTAAGTAGTGACCTGTGACCTGGAGACTCCAATGCTACCTCCAGTAAGTAGTTATCTATAATCCTGAAACTCCAATGCTGCCTCCAGTAAGTAGTGATCTGTGACCTGGAGACTTCAATGCTACCTCCAGTAAGTAGTTATCTATATTCCTGAAGACTACAATGCTGCCTCCAGTAAGTAGTGATCTGTGACCTGGAGACTTTGATGCTTCCTCCAGTAAGTAGTGATCTATATTCCTGGTGACTCTAATGCTGGCTACAGTAAGTAGTTATCTATATTTCTGGAGACTCCAATGCTGACTCCAGTAAGTAGTGATCTGTAACCTGGAGACTCCAATGCTGACTCCAGTAAGTAGTGATCTGTGACCTGGAGTCTTCAATGCTGCTTCCAGTAAGTAGTTATTCATATTCCTGGAGACTCCAATACTGCCTCCAGTAAGTAGTGATCTCTGACCTTTAGACTTCAATGCTGCCTCCAGTAAGTAGTGATCTGTGACCTGGCAACTTCAATACTACTTCCAGTAAGTAGTGATCTATATTCCAAGAAACTCCAATGCTGCCTCCAGTAAGTAGTGATCTGTGACCTTTAGACTTCAATGCTGCCTCCAGTAAGTAGTGATCTATATTCCTAGAGACTTCAATGCTGCCTTCAGTAAGTAGTGATCTATATTCCTGGAGACTCCAATGATGCCTCCAGTAAGTAGTGATCTGTGACCTCGAGACTCCAATGCTGCCTCCAGTTAGTAGTGATCTGTGACCTGGAGACTCCAATGCTGCCTCCAGTAAGTAGTGATCTATATTACAGGAGACTTCAATGCTGCCTCCAGTAAGTACTTATCTATATTCCTGGAGACTCCAGTGCTGCCTCCAGTAAGTAGTGATCTGTGACCTGGAGAGTCCAATGCTGCCTCCAGTAAGTAGTGATTTGTGACCTGGAGACTTCAATACTGCCTCCAGTAAGTAGTGATCTGTGGCCTGGAGACTTCGATGATGCCTACAGCAAGTAGTGATCTATGACCTGGAGACTCCAATGCTGCCTCCAGTAAGTAGTAATCTGTTATCTAGAGACTTCAATGCTCCCTCCAGTTAGTAGTAATCTGTGACCTGGAGACTCCAATGCTGCCTCCAGTAAGTAGTGATCTGTGACCTGGAGACTTCAGTGCTGCCTCCAGTAAGTAGTGATCTGTGACCTGGAGACTCCAATGCTGCCTCCAGTAAGCATTGATCTGTGACCTGGAGACTCCAATGCTGCCTCCAGTAAGTGGTGATCTGTGACCTGGAGACTCCAGTGCTGCCTCCAGTAAGTAGTGATCTGTGACCTGGAGACTCCAATACTGCCTCCAGTAAGCATTGATCTGTGACCTGGAGACTCCAATGCTGCCTCCAGTAAGTAGTGATCTGTGACCTGGAGACTTCAGTGCTGCCTCCAGTAAGTAGTGATCTGTGACCTGTAGACTACAATACTTCCTCCACTAGGTAGTTATCTATATTCCTGGCGACTACAATGCTACCTCGAGTAAGTAGTTATCTATGTTCCTGGAGACTCCAATGCTGCCTCCAGTAAGTAGTGATCTGTGACCTGGAGACTTCAATACTTCCTCCACTAGGTAGTTATCTATATTCCTGGCAACTCCAATACTGCCTCCAGTAAGTAGTGATCTGTGACCTGGAGACTTCAATTCTCCCTCCAGTAAGTAGTTATCTATATTCCAAGAGACTCCAATGCTGCCTTCATTAAGTAGTGATCTGTGACCTGAGACTTCAATGCTGCCCCCAGTAAGTAGTTATCTATATTTCTGGAGACTCTAATGCTGCCTCCAGTAAGTAGTGATTCTGACCTGAAGACTTCAATGCTGCCCCCAGTAAGTAGTTATCTATATTCCTGGAGACTCCAATGCTGCCTCCAGTAAGTAGTGATCTGTGACCTGGAGACTAGAATGCTACCTCGAGTAAGTCGTTATTTATATTCCTGGAGACTCCAATGCTGCCTTCAGTAAGTAGTGATCTGTGACCTGGAGACTTCAATACTCCCTCTAGTAAGTAGTTATCTATATTCCTGGAGACTACAATGCTGCCTCAAGTAAGTAGTTATCTATATTCCTGGAGACTCCAATGCTGCCTCCAGTAAGTAGTGATCTGTGACCTGGAGACTTCAATACTCCTTCCAGTAAGTAGTTATCTATATTCCTGGAGACTACAATGCTACCTCCAGTAAGTAGTTATCTATACTCCTGGAGACTCCAATGCTGCCTCCAGTAAGTAGTGATCTGTGACCTAGAGACTTCAATACTCCCTCCAGTAAGTAGTTATCTATAGTCCTGGAGACTACAATGTTGCCTCCAGTAAGTAGTGATCTGTGACCTGGAGACTTCAATGCTACCCCCAGTAAGTAGTTATCTATATTCCTGGAGACTCCAATGCTACCTCCACTAAGTAGTGATCTGTGACCTGGAGACTTCAATGCTGCCTCCAGTAAGTAGTTATTTATATTGCTGGAGACTCCAATGCTGCCTCCAGTAAGTAGTGATCTGTAACCTGGAGAATCCAACACTGCCTCCAGTAAGACAAAGAAAATTAATAAGGTGAATATTGTGAATATCCTAATTGATGCATTAGGAAAAAGAATGCCAAAAGCATGCAAACTGTTTAAGGTGTGGTATAGCATAGTTAATCCACAAAACCTAATCAGAAAATGTGCTGCATGCAACATTCCGACCTATCCACAATGTGCTATGTAATGCAAGATATGAGAAAAGATACCAGAATATTTTGCTCAACATGTCTATCATGGATAGACAATGTTATTAAATCAATATTGAATGTATAAATAGTTGAGGATGAAGAAGAGGAGAGGAAGAAGAAGAGGAAAACAGAAGAGAAGTAAACAAAACTGAAATGACAGAAAAAAAGAAGGAAAACAAAGAACAAGATAAAAGTATGGATGCAGAGATACTCATTGATACTACATATGAGGCAATAAAGCAGCATACTTACGAAGAAATAAATTACGATATGACAACACAAAAGAAAATCCCAAAGAGGCTCTACCCAGATCTACACAATGACGGGAAAGAGGAAAAAATAGACAAAAAAGACAAAGTCTGCAACCTTTTGAAGAGGGAATTGCAGATTTGGAGAAAGATGTTACTACAAACATCCTAAGGTATGTTACAACTATGAAATATATGGTAAATGTGCATACCTAGATGGCTATGAGGATGATTGCAGAGATCTGCATCCAAAAATATGCAAAAACCTAAAAGAAGGAAAAGGATGTAAGCTCAACAAAAAATTTAAATATATGCACCCTGTAGCCATGAATCATAATCAAATAAATAATCAATCAAGTAATAAAATCCAAAATAAGAAAGAAACAAATAAAGAGAGGAATAAAGAATATCAGTTAAAAGAAAAAAGCAAGCCATCAACGAGATATGCAGATGTCAGCAAAAAATTTCAAAGCCTCAGCTCCAAGATTCTACTCAAGAGATAATAACTGCATTTATTATGCAAGAGGATATTGCAGATACGGAGAAAATTGCAGATTCAGACACAAAATGAATAATTATGATGAAGGAAGATCAAATATTATGGAAAAGTTGGATTTTTAATGTCAGAATTTCTGGAAATGAAAAAAAGAACAACATACCAGAACAGGAAAGAGACATGGGAAAATCCTTATTATTACCAATATTAAATGAAGGAGAAAACACGCAAATCGTCATAGTGATGAATGCGCAGGGTTTAGTTACTAGTAACTCAAAAAGAAAAATAGAGTACTTAGAAGAACTAACCCAAATTGAAAAGAAAATAGATATAATGAATATAAGTGAAACCTGGTATTCCCAAGAGACGGGGAATGATGATCAAATAAAAGGGTTCCAAACTTATAGATCAGATAGAAAAAATAGGAATCAAGGGGGAACCGCAATATATGGGATAGACAAAAAACAAGGAAAAATAAATGAGAAATATAGTAACTCAGAATGTGAACTAATAGCGGTAGAATTTGAATCTGAAAAATTAATGAACATAGTAATGTATAGACCTCCTAATACTAAAGAGTTTGACTTACTAATAGAAAAATTGGATGATATATGTAGAAATCACAAGGACTGGACTATTCTCCTATCTGAAGACTTCAACTTTCCTTTCGTAGACTGGAAAGAACGAATAGGAGATTGTGGTTGTACTTATACATATAAAAAAGAGAGTAATAGTAGTGCAGAAGATAAGAGGCAATTCGAAAAGCTATTAGATATGCTACTAGAATACAACATTCAACAAATAAATCACCTGCCAACAAGAAAGGAAAATACTTTAGACCTAGTATTTGTGAACAAGATGAATTATGTTAAAGAAATAATAGTTTATAATGTGAGTATTTCAGACCATAATGTCATAGAATTAACAGTCCATTCCAAAGCAAGTGAAAACACAGAGATAAGCAAGAAATGAAAAAGTGGGAAGGATATGGAAAATACAACTCCTACAGTAAAAATATAAAATGGTCAGAAATAAATGAAGAATTAAACAAAGATTGGGATAACATTTTCGTAAGTGATGACATAAGGGTAAATATGGAGATATTATATAAAATATTAGAGAAAATAGTGGATAAATATATACCGAAGAAGAAAAGTAAACATCAGTCATGCATACCAAGAGACAGAAGGATCTTGTTCCAGAAAATCAGAAAGTGGAAAAAAGGTCTTGCAAAAGAAAAAAAAAATGCTTGGAAAGTGATGGAACTAAAAAGTATGATAGAAAATGCAGAACAAAAGATTATACAATCAAAAGAAAATGAAAAACGGGACTTGGAAGAAAATACCCTAATAAATATCAAGCAAAACCCCAAACTATTATACTCATACGCAAAAAAGATGAATAAAAGAAGAATAGAAATAGGCCCTCTAAGAATTGAAGGGAGATTAACGAATGAAAAAAAGGAAATTTGCAACATATTGGCAGAACGATATAAGAGAGAATTCACCCCTAGAATAGATAATGAAGATAATGATATAGAAGTAAGGGACAAAAATAGTGAATATTTAGCTGACATAGATATCAATGAAGCTGATATTGTGCAGGCTATTAATGAAATTAAAAATGGAGCTGCAGCAGGGCCTGATGGAGTTCCTGCTATTTTGTTAAAGAAAGTAGTTCATTCTATCACAAAGCCACTTGCAATATTAAGACAGTGTAGATACAGGCACGATTTATGATGAGCACAAATTAGCATATATTACCCCTACATTCAAAAGTGGATCAAGACTAGAGGCAAGTAATTATAGGCCTGTGAGTCTAACATCACATATTATGAAAGTGTATGAAAGGGTAATGAAGAAAAATATTATGAAACATTTAATAAAAAATAATCTGTTTATTATAGGACAACATGGTTTCATACCCGGAAAAAGTACACAAAACCAAATGTTAGTCCACCGTGAAAACATATACAAAAATATGAAAAGCGGAAATGAAACAGATGTGGTTTATCTAGACTTTGCAAAAGCTTTTGACAAGGTAGACCATAATATATTAGCAAAGAAAATTAGAAAACATAATATAGTGGATAAAGTAGGAAGATGGTTAAAAGAATTTTTACACAACAGAAAACAGATAGTTATTGCAAACGATGAGAAATCGGATGAAGCTAAGGTAATTTCCGGTGTGCCACAAGGTACGGTGTTAGCTGCATTACTGTTTGTTATTATGATCGCAGACATAGACAGTAATGTTAAGGACTCGGTAGTGAGTAGTTTCGCCGATGACACAAGAATAAGTAGAGAAATTACTTGTGATGAAGATAGGAACGCGCTACAAAGAGACCTTAACAAAGTATATGATTGGGCAGAGGTAAATAGGATGGTATTTAACTCTGATAAATTTGAATCAATAAACTATGGAGACAGAGAAGGAAAGCTATATGCATATAGGGGACCTAATAATGAGACAATCACAAATAAGGAAGCAGTTAAAGACCTTGGTGTGATGATGAATAGGAACATGTTATGCAACGATCAAATAGCAATTCTATTGGCAAAATGTAAAGCAAAAATGGGAATGTTGTTACGGCATTTCAAAACAAGAAAAGCTGAACACATGATTATGCTTTATAAAACATATGTTCGTAGTCCACTTGAATATTGCAATATGATATGGTACCCACACTATCAAAAGGATATTGCACAAATAGAGAGTGTACAAAGGTCCTTTACAGCTAGAATAGAAGAAGTTAAGGACCTTGACTACTGGGAAAGACTACAATCCTTAAAATTATATAGTCTAGAAAGGAGAAGAGAACACTACATGATAATTCAGGCATGGAAACAGATAGAAGGAATAGCTGAAAACATCATGGAGCTAAAAACATCAGAAAGAGCAAGCAGAGGTAGATTAATATTGCCCAAAACTATACCAGGAAAAATAAGGAAAGCACACAGGACATTAATCCACTATGCACCAGCATCGATAATGCAGCGTCTATTCAATGCGTTGCCAGCTCATCTGAGGAATATAACAGGAGTGAGCGTAGATGTGTTTAAGAATAAGCTCGACAAATATCTAAACTGCATCCCAGACCATCCAAGATTGGAAGATGCAAAATATACGGTAGACATTAGAGGTGCCTCATACTGAGGGACCTGGGGCAACCCGAACAAGATGTAAGGTCTGTAAGGTAAGTAGTTATCTATATTCCTGGAGACTCCAATGCTGCCTCCAGTAAGTAGTGATCTGTGACCTGGAGACTTCAATACTGCCTTCAGTAAGTAGTTATCTATATTCCTGGAGACTCCAATGCTGCCTCCAGTAAGTAATGATCTGTGACCTGGAGACTCCAATGCTGACTCCAGTAAGTAGTGATCTGTGACCTGGAGACTCCAATGCTGCCACCAGTAAGTAGTGATCTGTGACCTGGATACTTCAATGCTGCCTCCAGTAAGTACTTATCTGTATTCCTGGAGACTCCAATGCTGCCTCCAGTAAGTAGTGATCTGTGACCTGGAGACTCCAATGCTGCCTCCAGTAAGTAGTGATATGTGACCTGGAGACTTTAATGCTGCCTCCAGTAAGTAGTTATCTATATTTCTGGAGACTTCAATGCTGTCTCCAGAAGTAATGATCTGTGACCTGGAGACTCCAATGCTGCCTTCAGTAAGTAGTGATCTGTGACCTGGAGACTTCAATGCTGCTTCCAGTAAGTAGTAATTTATATTTCTGGAGACTCCAATGCTGCCTCCAGTAAGTAGTGACCTGGAGACTCCAATGCTGCCTCCAGTAAGTAGTGATCTGTGACCTGGCGACTTCAATACTACCTCCAGTAAGTAGTTATCTATATTCCTGGAGACTCCAATGCTGCCTCCAGTAAGTACTGATCTGTCCCCAATGGGGGGTCGTACATTCAGTGATTGGTAGTCTTCTCTCCTTTATGATAGTGGCACATGGCAGCGAGAGAAGGGACCGAGCCACGTTGCTGGCTCGGACCCACCTGTGAAAGCCAGGAATGGCTATTCTTTAGGTGCCAAGATCTATGATACTGTTCCTCAGGACAAGGCACCTGAAGGAGATAGGACTTTTGTGTAGTCCTTTTTGTGAGGTTTGATCATGGAGAAGACAGATGCGCAGCAAGATGTGGCAAGTTCTCGCCAGCTTTTACTGCATGTAACTCCAGTTAACTTTCGCTCACATTCGCGCGAACAAAATGGTTGTAGGAAATGAATGCTTTGTTTAACAGAATGAGAACATCGCAAGTTCAGAGATAAGCGGGCAAAGAACAGTCAATCCTCCTCTCTTTTTTCCTCTACTTCCTGGTTATTCTGGAATGAACAAGGAAATATGAGGAATTCTTTGGAGTCTACTCTTCAGAGTTTGAACCTGAGAGACTATGTATTTGGTTCAATCTTAGGATCTTACCTACGTCAATCTGTTCAAGATAGAGAGCAGCGAGAGGTTTGAACACCTCTCCAGTGCTACTGTTTTGGGAACAACCAGTTTGGCTCGAACTAGTTATCTTCGTATCCTGTTATCACAGTAGAAGTCTCCCTTCAGGACAACACCTTCACATTCTTCAGTAGAGAATGAAGGAGGTCTGCTTCCAGTCCTTATTCTTTTTCCTTGAATGAAGAAGAATTAGGCTGGAGTGCAATTTACAAGAACCTACAAATATACTAGTATATTTCTCTTGCGACATGCCTCTGTTATCAGTTGCATCGTCCGAGTAGTAGGCGCATATCTGTTAGTTAATTCTTCTAGCATGTGACTGAGACGAAGAGTACCTTCTCTAAATTAACCTGAAACTCAGGACAGCCTTTCAGGCCTCCCAAGACTTATCGGTTTTGACCTTGAGATAACTAGTGGTATTGTTTCCCAACAACACAGCATTTACATTATCACCGAACAGGAGGGTTTTCTTCCCTACCATTTTGGTTAAAATGCAAATGCTCGAGTGTATCTTTTTTTGCACTCGATGGTTCTAGCTGAATGCATTCCATCATGGAATGCACTGCCAGGCAACTCAGTATAACAAGTCGAGTGAGTGGTATAGGGCCCTACCTTGGTATTGCTCGCTCTCCGAGATTCTTTTCGGTTTGGTATTGTTTCTGCTCTGTCGAGGATTAACTACCAATTCAAATCTGGTTGACTCAGAATTCTCGCATAATGCCCATCTCCTGCACCACATTTGCTGTTGCGGGAATTTTCAGACAGAGAAATATCTCGTTAGACTTGTTATCCTTTCTGTTTACCTCACAGTATAAAGAAGTCTGTAGCCTAGTCTTCTGTTCCATCGCACCTGTCCCATCGGCCGCTGCGATGAAGCAGAATGATTGTCTTCAGACAATTTGAGTTTTGTCTTCTAATATACATTTCCTAATTTGTAGTGTTCAATTATTCTTTATTCACCCCAATTGTAAATGAATAACGGAAGACTTTGCCTGTTCCCCACCCAACTAACTCTGCTTGTTAAGTAAATAGAAACTTCCTCCCTGATCCAATCCACAAGAAGCGGTTCTTCAGGCAGTACGATCCCTGTGTTTTCATTACTGAAAAACTCTCCGCCTTCATTGCAAGCTCTGACTTTCTCGTCGAGCAGCAATGAAATAGCGGAATAACTTTTTGAGCTCTGTAAAACAACAGGGATTAAAGCCATCTTCACTGGTTGGTGTCATCAACGGGACTTTTTCTATGATCAGAATCTTGAGCTTACTTCTCTCGTTTCAGCTGTGAAGACGTAGGTCCACATTCACCCTAGCCATTCACTAGTAATGTAGTATTGTTTCTCCTTGGTTGAGATTCAACTACTGATGAGAAACTTCTGTCTTGCCATCACAGGGACCTCAGTCTTTAGAAGCCACTTGACTCTCATTTAATGTGCACATGCCTCACAAGAATCATCATCTCGTCTCTCAACATCGTTGGCAAACAAGATAGACGATTTGTATGCTTGTTCTCAGCATAACCCTTCAAAAGGCAGGTGTCACGCTGTGACTACATCTCGGATGCGTGGCAGCGCACTCAGTTGGCATATGTTAACGAGTCCGAGTCCTTCATGATTTCCTCTGCAGTGGACTTTGTACTGATTGATGCAGATCAGTCATTACTTTGTCCTATTGCTGTGTTACTGTACTTATGAAGGATTGACACCCTTCATTGAGTGCCGATGCCTTTATCCACTGCAGACTGCCAATGCAGAAGTGTCCAGTGACACGTCTTTCTCAGAGACTTACGAGATCGTGAGAGACTTCTCTGCAGTTGGATACGTCCAGTGTCTGGGAACATTTCATCACTCCAAAGAATATGTCGGACAGAAGATAAATGATGTCTAATCATGACCATATTTATAGCTTTCTACCTTAGGGTCTGTCCACAGGTCCTTGAACCTCTTTTCCTTGGACTTGGACTCGTGGTGGATGCTCACAGGTTGTGTTTGCTTACCCGACTCCTTCAAGAGGACAAGTTGTATCTCACCTATGGTGTGTGGTTCTAGAGATAAGAAGGATGCGAGAGTGACTGGCCTCTCCACATTTATGCAGCTCCTATACTCCAATAAAGTTGTCAGAGGCAGGGCACTCCTCACTCTTACGACCAGGAGGAATAGCCCAGGTGTGCAGAACTCCAGTCAGTTCTAGAGGCTCACTCACATTCCTCCCACCAATCAGTGAGTCTTCCTTATGTGAAGGACTGAAGGTTTGTATATTGTACAGGAACAAATCACAATTTTTGAGAGTAAATTGTATTTTTCCTAAATATACAAACCTGAGGTCCTTTACATTAATGCCCACCTCATGCCCCCCCCCCCCCCTCCCCCTTCAATCTGAAACCTGGGCCAAAAGGCAAAGTGGAGTGTTTACATCCAGGCAGGTGGGCCTACCTGCCTACCGACGGCAGTTACTGCCTAACCACCTTGTTCAAGAATTTAATGGCTGTATTCCAGCCTATGCTGAAAGTAATGCCTTATGTATAGGACCTCAGGTTTGTATAGTTATGAAAAATACAATTATCAACTAACAATATGATAGAATGCAAGCTTACACTATCATATTTGGTTCAGGAGAAATTGAACGATAGGACTAAGGGCTTTATACCTCATGCTAAATTTGAACATTTCGCAAATAACGAGCCAACAACAGTTACATCTCCCCTGAGCTGCGTGTTTATGTTACTCATCTCATGCCATGCAGCATCAATATTCCTTATAAGGCAGTCCCCGGGTTACATCAGGTTCAGGTTACTTCGTTCCGGACTTATGGCACTTTCCTCATAGTACTGTTGACCACAACTTTTCAGTGCTGTAAGTGGATTTACAGTGCTGTTACCTGCTCCTATTATCATGACGATGATTTGGGTAAAGGTGATTTTTGGCTTACAGCACCACACCAGGAACAGAACTCCCCCCCCCCCCCCCCCCCCCCCCCGCCTGTACAATTGTAAATGTTATATCCTTTCCAGAAGTCATGTAAGGTCACACCTGAGTCACTTACTTCCTTCAATACTTGCCTGTAGTACATACAGCAAGTGCAATATTTCTTTCAATTTGCTATTATGCCTTGATCTATCGGCTGCATGAGTGAAATTGTTAGTGTAAATAAACGATTTTAACATGTGGTTGAAAATTATCTATGCGTGGTGGGTGACCAGGAGTATTATGCAAAACAAAGAGAATCTTGAAAGGAATTCCATTCTTGTGGTAATACAGCCTGACTTCAGGAACAAAGTGATGAAAAAACTAGTCTTCAAATATAGCAAGAGTCACCCAGGCTTTATTATTGGACATCCAGATTATCCTTGTGTGATATTTTTCAATGCCCGTAGAAGAGAAGAGGTTTTAACTTCAAGTCACCCGATGCATTGCCACCCACCAGTAAAGTGAGCCTATCCTTTACAGCCTCAAATCCTGGAATTGCCTCCCTTCACTGGAAACTTTCTACCATCAATCCAATTAAAAATTTGGCACAGAGGCTTCATTATTAACAATTTAATGTTTTTTTGGTGAGGTAACATTCCACATTGTTTGTAAAGTAAAAAGGCATAACTTCCACATTAGGGGGAGTGACAAAGCCACAAGAATCTACTGAACATGCAAGGGATTTTCCTAAGGTTAATGTTGTGGGTATTGGGATAAAATCGAATCCTTGGGGCATTCTCTGTGAAGTGAACATGTTATGCTATTGCTATTTAGAAATGCTGTAAAATTACTTTTTATTCCTCAACTTAACCAATAAAACTTACAAGGGCTAAAGTCTTTCAATGTGATGGTGACCTGTCACTTTTCTCTGAGTGTAAGAATTGGTCTGCAAGACTGCAACCCATCACAGACAGATCCTGTTTCTCCATAACATTTTTCATCCACTTTGATATAGAATGCCTGTGTGGTCCCTTCTAATTATATGAAATTCTAAATCTACTCTGTACACAGTGACAAATTTTAGTGTAGCTAACCACAAACACAAGTCACTCCTACATTTAGGGAACCCATGGACCAGAAACAAACCTCAAAAGAAAATACTGTTTCTGAAGTTTCAGTGAAGTATTAAATAAAAATAGGTAAGAAGAATAGTAATTGATTTTTGGAATAAAGACAAAAAATTAGACACATAAGGCTTACAAATGTTTTAAACATTCATTCTAGTATTATCATGTACAGCCCCAAAGCTATAAGTATTTAAAACAGCAAAGATTTTATGGACTATATATACACAGACAGACAGACACACACACACATATACGTGTGTGTGTGTGTACTATATCTATCTATCTATATATAAATGGATGTATAAATAAAGGTTTTTTGCCACGAAGGAAAAAATGAAAAAGCGATATAGCCAAGTACTTTCGGTCCTGTTCGGACCCTTTACTGAGTAAAGGGTCCGAACAGGACCGAAAGTACTTGGCTATCTCGCTTTTTCATTTTTTCCTTCGTGGCAAAAACCTTTATTTATACATAGCATCACATTTTATATACTTCGTGGTCAAGTTATTCATAAATGGATGTATGTGTGTTCCAGCATTAATCTGAAATCCAATGAGCAAAATCAACCAAACTTGGTATACATATGACTTACTACCTCAAGATTACTGTGGGGGTAAGACATGGCTAGTACCAAAGGGCACCAAAAGGGGTTGGGGGAAGAGCTTCCTTGAAATGGGGCTGGTTCTGCCTGGAGACTTTGTACCTAAATAGACTCTACGGATTTATCACATCTCATTTCGGTATACAATGCCTTACTACCTGGAAAAGAATATATACTGTGGGAGGTGGGGATTTAAGACACCACTGGTACCAACGGGGGTGACATGTAAAAATAACAGAAAATAACAGATATTAGTGTTTAATCCGTAGTTTTCCAGATTGCCGACATGAACAGTGACACTCCTGAAGCTCTTTACGTTTAGGTTCAGCCCCAATACGAATGGGGGTGAGAAGGGGTGAAATGTTGGGCAATGTAACTGAAGCAGCTTCCTTAAGAGGAGAGAAAGAGAATTTATCGGTTGCCATTCAGTATTTCCCACGCCGGTTGGGGAGAGAGGAGAGAGAGAGAGAGAGAGAGAGAGAGAGAGAGAGAGAGAGAGAGAGAGAGAGTGTGTGTGTGTGTTTTTCCTCTCAACTTCTCGAATTCTTCACATTTTTGGATATACTTGTCACTACAAAGCCTAAGATCCAA
>NC_061089.1:38498599-38530832 GCF_015104395.2 Macrobrachium nipponense
TATATATAATATATATATATATAGCTCATAACTCACTTAACAATGTGGCAACATATTAAGCTAAAAGGCAACCGGAAAAATAAAATAAGTACCACGCACTTTCGTGTTACATGAACACATTTTTCTGTACTATGTTAAAAACACCGAGAATGACTCACAAAGTGAACATAAAAGCTGAAAAAATGACAAAAAATATTTCCAATTATGGAAAAGAGTTGAAACTAGTACAGTAGGTACAGACACAGATGTACAGTTGATTAAAAAGAAACAAGCTTCAAAAATATCTCTGAACAACAAAGGCATCCAGTTTGTATATAGCCTGGCTTATGACCTGTCCACAGTAACGGGCATGGCCCTTGCCGTCTAGTACGAGACGGAAATGACATACCCGTAGCACACTTCCAGCTGTTTATATTTTCTCTCGATTCTGAAGCAGTGTTACCAGACAATCGCATCGTTCTAGCTCCATACTCGGTCTGTCAGTATAGTGGAACGGGTTATAGGAACAGTGTTTGCCCGTCGGGCAGAGCCCACTCTGGACAGGGCCTTACATTCAGGAAGTCTCTTTGATGTTTAATTAAAGCTGATCAGATTACATTTCTTCGAATTGCATTGTTAAAATATAAAAGAACTTTTATATTTGAACATTGACCCCGTTCTCACACTATATCTGGGTTGTTCAATTCTTGTTTCCAGTCCCTTGCAATTCATTCAAGAAACCTTATAAAAATGCGGCCCTGAGAAACTCTGGGAGAATTCCTTATTACTGTGTTTTTCATGGTATTCGAACATTTAAAAACAACACTTTGACATTAAAATTCTACGAAAATTTGGAACCCTACTTATAAGATCATTGTATGGTAAAATAAGTATTTTTGATTGTTAAAAGCTTCTCTGGTAGTTACTGAATGAAAAGTTCTCTGTGCTTTCAGCGAAACATACAATAACAAAATTTTGGCACTAAAAATATTTCCACTCTCCCTCAAAAAGTTCAGGGCTACAGATATGTAAAGGAAGCTCTTGAAAACCGAAGAAAATGTAGCCTTTTATACTTGATCGCTACGATTTGAATAATAGTGGATATATGAACTTACATTTGTGGGTTTTCTGTAAGTAGGTTTTCTATTTTTCGGTAAAAGGCCACAGCCTATGCAAAATATGTCATCTGCATAATCTAAACCACAAGGTACCATAATATGACAAAATGTTAGGTAAATATTTAGTTTTAAAAATGCCACATATAAACCACTTTAAAAGGAGAAACGATTTCCCATTGGAATACCAGATTTTGTATACGATTTTTCTTCAAAAGTAAAAATACGGACCACAATTGCAAAATTTGCTCCGTTCTAAACTGTTACTAAAGGACAGTGATAAACCATAATTATCTAAAAATTCTGATAAATATTCAAGCAAGTCATCTAGGAGTGCTTTAGTTAGTAGAGATATGCATCAAAGCTAAAAATTTTGAACTTGAAATTAATGTTTATGCTATTTAGTTTTTCTGTCAAATCTTTATTGTGTTTGATGTTAAGTTATAAATACTTCCTACTTAAGGCGAAAGCCATTTTGATAACTTAGAGTACATGACCCAATGATGCTGATAATTAGCCTCGCTGGATTATCAGGTTTACTGGTTTTAACACCCACAAAAGTAAGGTAATGTTAGATAAACAGTTATAAATTGTTTAATCAATCCTGAATATTTTTTAAGATACTTTTGATCTTATTAAATTAAGAAAGCATTTCCTTTTATTCTTCCTGTGGCCTTAGCTGATTATATATAATAGGAAAAAACGGCAGTCATTTTTTGGTCTATTATTAAATACGACAGCGGTTTTATTCTAGTCACACGAACGTGTTTCTTTGCATTTTCTATTTAAGCAACAGTTTTCCAAGTCTGGCTCATTTACATACCAACGCTGCTTATCACTGCATAATAACGTACCATTTATTACCTCTTTCCATTTTACTTGGTACACCTTTAATCTTGACAGGGAACTCTTGCTGCTGCATACAAGTTTGACGCATCAAGTGACTCTCCTGACGCCACACTTCATGTCCAGCGGGAGAGTCAAATACATTATGACAACATTTCCTCCCTATAGCAGGTCCAAGCACATGACTCAGGTAAGCACAGCTACGCAGTCATTCTCAGGTCAAACCACTTTTGGGGCCCAAAACCCACACCTGTATGATGGCGATTCTCTTTATAGCTGAACTTTCTAAAATAGCACTTAATAGGTTTGTTCTTTTTAGTTTGTATGGTGTTTTTACGTTGCATGGAACCACCGGTTATTCAGCAACGGGACAAAAGCTTTACGTGACTTCCGAACCACGTCGAGAGTGAACTTCTATCACCAGAAATACACATATCTCACTCCTCAATGGAATGGCCGAGAATCGAATAGAATAGGCCTACCAACTAATATTTCAATCGACAGAAGAGAGAGAATGTTTGCAGGATTAGCCTTAGGCATGTCCTTATTTAGTGCCATACACAGGCTAACCCAAAGATATACTCGTGCATCCGCGTTCAGGTTTCTTCCCAGCAAGAAAAAGTTTCTACAATATTTTTGGTTGGACCATTTCAGAGTAACAAGATATAATATAGAACCAAACTAAAACTTCTACCAGTTTTCTCCTGAAGATGAAAAGAGAAACCCACAAGATTACCGAGTGTAACTTATTTACTTGTAAGTATTTACAAAAGTAATTTACTTAACACTCGCGTCGCGAGTTCGATCCTTCGCTCTGCCAACGTAGAACCAGAGGAATGTATTTCTAGTGATTAGAAATTCATTTTTCGATATAATGCTGCTTGGATCCCACAATAAGCTGTAGGTCCCATTGCTAGATAACCAATTTGGTTCCTAGCCACGTAAAAATAACTAATCTTTGGGCCAGCCCTGGGAGAGCTGTTTATCAGCTCAGTGGTCTGGTAAAACTAAGATATACTTAACTTACCACTCCAGTACTTCGAGGCTCTACACATCTCTTGAGAAAGGGCCTGAAAGTACTAGAGTGTTAAGTAAATTACGATATAAATACTTACAAGTAAACAAGTTATATTCATTAATCGTGTGGGTTTCTTTTTTCCATAAAATATAGAATACAATTACTTAGAAAAAATGGCACTAAACTGATTTCACATTTTGTGTGAAATGACTTGCGATTATACTTTTAAATGGAATATTTAATTATAAAATATGAAGAAAGGGAAAACCAAATACGTTTCAGAAATCGAACGTGGATCTGCGCGATCTCTTATTACGGTGATACTGGAACACTTTTTATTGCACCTAGTTACCTGCTGTGTACCAAGTAGCCAATAATGGCGCCGACCCTTCAGCCTTGAATGATTCATGCTTAAGTGTGTCGCCTTAGCTAGCTCGCAGGACTTCAATTTCTACCAATACAAAGAACATAGAATGGCTACTTTGGATAGGGTTCGACAGAAAAAATGCAAAAAGAAGCTACTATAAGTTCTCGAAGGACTATATTATATTTGATCAATATAGCATATACTATATTATATAATAATATATATATATATATATATATATATATATACCAATATACAGATATTACGTTTCTCCAAACAGGAAGTCGATTTTTCCGATCCCGGGAAACGCAGTTTGTTCATCGCATATGATTCGCCAGATTTCCAAGGGCGGAACTTCCAGCTTGCCAGTTGGATTGATGATTTTCCCTACCTCTTCTACAACAATGGTTGGTTGTGTTTTATCATTTGCATTATTATAAAACAATAGATCTAATGCCCTTCACATGCAAAGATGGCTCAGATTAATGTTCCCATCCTTAAAACATTCCTTTTCAGACTGCACTATTATAAAATATACATTTTCGCACAATGTTAAAAAATTAAACAACTTACGCAGCTCTGTGAGAAATAGCCCGTGCTGGTATAAGGCCAGTTAACCTGGCAACGAAAAGCTTGCTAAGGGAGAACAATACTTATTAGGACTTACTTTCGCTGCTGTGAGGTTTTATTTATTCATACTCCTTCCTAAAAATTTATAATTATGTCCTGTCCTTAGAATTTATACAGACCTTGGTAATACCCTTTTAGGAGTATTTGTATGTAAATGGCCTTTCATGAGAATTTACAGGCCTACACAAGCCCTCTCCTTTAAATATATTTCCATGCCCTACCATAAGCCCAACATAGTTCGACCTTACGTCGCAAAAGCAATAAGCAGTTGCCGACAATTCTAAAACTCCTTGAGCTTTGAGCAGGCAGTAATAAGTTGTAATAAGACTAGGGACAAAAGACTCGCCACTCTGCGGCTCACCAGTTGAATTAAGCAACACTGGGTCTGGTCAACACAGTAAAGTCCACTCGATGACTAACTGCCAATAAATTGAGTGGGTGATGATTGTTTATCAAACTCCAGAGTTATGTAAGTACGTACCGACACTTAACACACTTTTGTCCCTAGTGTTATTACGACTTATTGCTGCCTGCTCAAAGCTCAAGGAATTTTAGAATTGTCGGCAACGGGTTATTAGTTTGGCGACGTAAGGTCGAACTATGTTGGGATTATGGTAGGGCATGCTTATAAACAAATTTAAAGGAGAGGGTGTGTGTAGTCTGTAAATTCCCATGACAGGCCATTTGCACATGAATACTCCTAAAAGGGTATTACCAAGGTCTATATAAATTCTCTTGACAAATGGTATAAACTTTATACCATTTGTCCTTTCAGAATGTGAGGTACTAAATTTCATGGCAAAGTAGCTTCCACATAGGTAGAATCAGACCAATCTAGAATGCATTATATATATATATATAATATATATATATATATATATATATACACACATATATATTATATATATATATATATTATATATATATATATATATATATTATATATATATAATATATATATATATATATATATATATATATATATAACTAAAAGAACAAGAATAATGTAATTGTTACTGGCAAGAGAACGAAAGAATAAATTTGAGCCCTTAAGTAACAAGACTGAGCTCTCAATCATGCGGTTTTCTTTACATTCTATTGATACTTGCATGGTTTTATGCATCTTCGCTAAAATAATTGATAATACACTATGATATTAAATATTTGTTTCCACATTGCTCGAAATATACATTGGTAATGTTGGTAATCCTGTGTTGAACGAAAATTTCAATTTGTTTCGTTTCTATAGCTTGAAGTAATTACTATACTTTAAAATAATTACTATTACCATAATTTTTTCTTATGATTGTTATACATATCATAGATTTGATATCTGTGCATCATATGTTAGCTTTATCTTGCTTGACAGAGCTTTCACTGCAAAAAAAAAAAAAAAAAAAAAAAGTTAGTGAATTTCGAACGAAATCCTCAAATTTGTCACTTCACTTCTGGAACTTACTGTACGATCGCACAACGTTATTTGTTTCCTGTCTGGAAGTCATCGTCATATGTGCTCAACTGTTATCAGCTTCAAGTACTATTCTTTCAAAAGCTCTCTCACACGCCACTACTCACTTTTCTTGAGGTATATACTAACGTTGATTTTATTGGCAACTGAATGAGAGAATAAATTTCTAGGTTGGGCACAAATAAATCCGCGGCTAAGATGTCTGAGTTAAAGCGCATAACATTACTGACCTGGCCTGACCAGACTTTGCAGTTAGTGCCACCTATGTGTGTATGTGACGTTAGCCTTGTCATACTTTCATAAAACGAGGTTACATCAATCATTTTAGCACAAGATTGGTATGAATACTTAAAACCTCCTTGAGTAATAGAAAACAAGAGTTGTGCTGCACAGATATGTTAACTAAACGGTATCCTGATATCACAAAAGCAGTGTATTACGCGTCTAAGAGAAAGACATGGGTGAAAAACATATCAGACACTAGTCACAAGTGAAACGAAAGAAAGGATAAAATTATGATAAAATTATGAAATTCAGTTGAACTGTGTATCGAACAATGTCTTTCCGTTCGAGGATTTCTTCTACAAAACAAAATTTGGGTGCGGCATGGGCAGTATTAGTCAATCTATGTGTTAAGTATTTGGAAACACCAATAATAAACACCATGAAACTTGAAAGTGCCAACTGTGGAGGGAGATGCCGGAGAATCAGCACCACCCCAAAGGTTACTTACGCCCCTGTCTACATTTCCGCAATTTTTCAAAGTGCTAACATTTGGTAATAAGTCCTGTCTCCCATTATATAAAATGGCCCAGATGTTCTTTTTCTAAACACAAGAGTTTTCTGATTTAAATACATTCAGTCCGGTGAATGACTCAAATGAACAGGGGGGGGGGGGGGGGAGTAATATAATAGCAATGCCATCCCAACGTACCAGTCGTCCATTCAGTGGTGTAAACATTCCCAACCTACTGAGCTAATTTTTAACATAGTGGCCAATAAGTTCGTAATTCTAATTCAAAATAATTCCGGATAAGTCCAATAAATCCACTACCATGAATAGGTACTACTACTTATTTATTATAGAATACTGGTAGGCTATCTGCCTACTAAGACATTTTCAAACAAATTATAGTATATGTCTACTGTTTTTTTTTTCTTGGTTCTTCCCTAATTATCCAATATTCACATCATCTGAGGTCTTTATTTTAATTTTTAATTTTTACGCCACCTACCAGTACCTAAAAAGACGCCAGGAGCTATCAACTTTCTTGCAAATGTCTGAATATCATAATTAGGATGCCATGGCTGGAACTTTAATCTGCCTAATATCATCTCTTTGTTTATCACCTTCCTTAACCTAACCTAGCGCTAACGGATCAGAGGTAGATATATACTAAAGGCTATAGGTTATAGGTAGTAGCCTAAACTCAAGACCCATACCCAAATTGCTAATGGATTAGATTGATATACCTAGTAACCTAAACTTAAAACCCATATCCAAGATAATCTGAACTGAAGGAAAGCTCTACATAAAGCAACAAAGGTTATGGGGGTATCCTGCAGGATCGTTGACGTACTTCATTTCTTCAAACCACTAACCTCACGAGGGTCTTCAATTATATATTTTCCTCTTGTTCTCACGGCGTTGTCACTGGAATGTTAATTTTGATCAGGATAACATGATGAAACACAACATTATGTCCATTGCCACATACTAGAAGAGACGCCGAAACAAATACTTGCTTTGTTGACATGAGAATGCTAGTTCTCAAAATTTCCTCAGACTTACAACATCGTTACAAAATCGGCGTAACATGCGGGCAACCAGATTCGTTATCACTCACAATTATTGTAAAAAAAAATTTAATTCTGCTTATCGTAGGTACTCAGTGGAAGACTATGTTGACAACTTAAAGATAAATTAAAATAAGTTCTACATTAATATTACACAAGCCAGTAACGAACAAAGAAAGCAACATAAATTCTTAAATGAGCACCGATTCAAGAGCTTCAATGATGATGGAACGTGTCATCTGAATTTATCTTTTTTATGGTGTACAGACAGCCTGAAAATGAAATATTGAATTGCTCATAAGATGTCACAAGTTTCCATATTTATAAAAACGCTGTTCAGTCAGATTCTACTTGAATTGAGGGTAGACACATTGTAGACAGCTGCAGTAGTATATATTGTAAAAATATTAGATTCTTTATACTACGGCCGGTAAGACAGGCATCAGGCACTTTGATTCCCATGTTCAGCTTAATTCCTGAAGAAGTGATTAATGAGTTAGCCCCAAGGTAGTGCAGCCACTCATTAATACAATATCTATGTTGTTCACCTATAACTGATCGGGGATTCCTCGTTCGGAAAGAATGTTTCTCCATCTTTTTTGTGGGTATTTATTTAGTCATTGGAGTATGCTAAGCAATGTTATGTTTGTAGGCTACGCATATTCCATGTGAACGTGTGCATATATTATAATTAATAATAAAATCCATCTTTCATTGTGTGGAAATGCAGACAAGAAAGTAGATGGCATAGGCATCACCATGTTGAGAGAGATTGCAGAGCGTGTCAACTTCACCTTTAGCCTCCAGGAGATTCCTCCTGATGGCTACTGGGGTGAGCTGATCAATGGCACTTGGGTGGGAATGTTAGGGCAGGTAGTTCGGAAAGAGAAAGACTTCATCATCAATGGCTTCGCCGTGGTTCTTGATCGTTATCAGGCTGCTGACTTCACCGTCCCTTATTTTACTGACTCTTACAGTATCACTCTCAAGGTGAGTAGTAAAAGGAACCGTCTGTCATGATAAGCAACCATTGTTTCATTACTTATTGTGGACGTGGTTAAGCGGCCGTGGCTACAATATCCACCTAAGTGTGGCAAATGGCTCTGTTCTTTATATATATATATATATATATATAATATATATATATATATATTATAATATATATATATATATATATATATATATGTGTGTGTGTGTGTGTGTGTGTGTGTGTGTGTGTGCGTGTGTGTGTGTTTACATTATCAAACATTAGTTTACTTAAAGGAAATATATTCCATTTATAATTTTTGTAGAGTCTAGAGGAACACCCTTTATGCCTATGCTTTCCAGGAATAGGTAGAGCAGTGTATTCTAACTACGTACCAACAAATGACATAAGCCTATGCACATAAAACATATTTAGAGCTTTTAGGCTACCATTTAATATTAGAGATGAGTCTATCCGTTTGCCACACTTCTTAAATTATTATTCAATAAAACCATCTGTACTAATATTTAGTCTCTTATATATTATAATATATTCAAGTATTGCCGTGAAACTAATATGGCGCAGACACTGCGAAATAAATTTACCCACCAATCTTCTTTTATGTGGTAATGGCGTAGATCACAAGTGCATTTTTCCCTCCGAAGTACAGCAAGCATCAAGTGTAATGATGAATCTTTGCACCATCATCATATTCTTCATTAGGCTATTTATAAATAAAAAAAATCTTAATTTCCTGACCAGGTTCCTCCTCCCTTTCCGCGGTGGCTGTCTGTGGTGCAGCCTTTTAGCAGATGGGTATGGGTTGCTGTCATACTATCGCTTATAGTCCTTACAATTATTTATCATATCCTGATCAGAAATGATCACAAGTTAGTTTACAATAATAGTAAGTATACTGAATTCTTACTTTACAATGAAGTATTTTGAAGTATAACCTTGTCTCAGCTATGTATTAAATATACATACATACATACTACATATATATATATATATATATATATATATATATATATATATATATATATATATTATATATATTATGCTATACGCCAGAGTACGATGTAGTATCGTCGCTAGTATGGTTGTCAAGAAACTTGCTGTACCAGGCATCGCCAAATATTCCTTCTGCACCGGGATGTAGAGTGTTTCTTGCCTGCTGGTGGATAGCAGGGCTGGTGCTGTCTACTTCTTACATGAGTAACCTCATTGCTTTCCTCACAGTTCCCTCTCAGACGAGCAGAATTACTACTCTCGAGGAACTCGCCAACTCAAAAATAAAGTAAGGATGCTTCTACCGATTTACTAAATGTCATTTTTACGCAGATAATTTCCTTGAAGATACTGGGAAGAGCAATGCAAGTCCTTTCCTCTCTTTCTAGTTCCTGTTCATTGACAATCACAGGTTTCTCTGTAATGCTTAATTTCATTTACCAACCCCATGTCCTCAGTAGAATGCTAAGATTCTTGTCCTCTGTTGCAGACTACTGTAATTCTTGAAACCTAATAGGAATGGAAGGTCCTTCCTGTTGTGATGGGAATTCGAAATAACACATGACTGTTTGATTAAGATGTTATTAATTGTTAAACGATTAATAAAAAAAAGAGGCAGACAAAACATGGTAAACTTGTGCATTCACGTGACTCCTCTGTCCTTGACCGATTGTATAAGTTCTTTATGTATGAAATAATAATCTTGGTGAAAATTCTTAACAGTTGTCTTATCTTTACTTTTTCATTCAGAATCCACATGCTAGACTATGGAAATTTCGTACCAGGTTTTTTGTGGTCCTCAAAAGAGCCTGTCCTGAGCAAACTTGGGGAGAAACTTTCCCTTCTTCCTGACTATGATAAAGTTATTGCTGCTTTTGAGGAAGGTGCCGGTGTCCTAGAAGCTTCGGCATACTCTCAGTTCCTATTCATCACTCGACAGAGAATCAAAACCTCTTACGCTGTTGAAGAGAAACTGTTCCCGAATTTCGTGGCTTGGGCATTTCAAAAAGGGTCACCATACAAACTCGTTTTTGACAGGTAAAGAACTAAGTCTGTTTGAATAATGGGATTCTAAGTTTTTACAAATCGCAAGTGCCAGGCAGATATATTAATTTCTATTATTTCATATACTAGAATGGTACTTGTCTTAAGCAATTCATTGATTTTTTTTACACTATCTTGATTAAGTTTGATTCCTGACTCGTATCTCTTTCTCATTAATGGCACTTCTCCATAGGAAACTGTTTTCTTGCTGCATTTGCAGAACTCAAGTTTTTCCATGATCTCTTCTCAATTCTTCTACGTTTCATGTTGATATTCAATGGCAGCCTTATGCCATCTTAACTTTTATATAACTTCAAACTCTAAAAACCTATTCACTTGACTAACTGTTATAAGTAAATATATCCATGTTATTATTGTTGACTAATGCATAGGTTCAGGGATGGGGGTACTGAAGAATGTTGGGTGTCATGTCATGTCCGATAGCCGACTTCAGAAATGCATCAGCAGTCTCTTAATAAGCAGACCTTCAGACCAGATAAGAAAATTTCAAATTGACAGCTAGGGCATCAGCTTAAGTCTTTTGTAACAGATCTATACAATATTTACTCATAACCAGAAAGTTATTATTTTACAGGTACCTTGAGCGCATGACACATTCTGGATTGGTTGAGTATTGGCATCGTTCTGTAGTAGACAAGTTTCAACATTCTACTGGACAATTAGCAGGTAGCGAATTTTCTGGAGAAATGACGAGCCTCCGACCTCTAACTCTAGAAAATTTACAAGGTGCTTTTATTGTTTTGGGTTTAGGCACTGTTCTTGCTATTCTTGTACTACTTATTGAAGTGATAACTAACAGGTGTTAAGGAAAGCAGCTGCTACACCCGGCAATCTACCCTCAGCAACTCTCAAGAGGATAGGCATACTGAATTAGAATTCATTTAATGCAAAATTTTGGCTTTAAGATGTTCTGGTAACTTATTTTATGGTGGTAACCATCTTGGATGCCAATATTCTGGTTCTTGTAAGGAAAATGAGTTTAACCAGACCACTGTGCCAAAAGTACTAATTCACTGACTTTAACCAAATTCCTTAACAGTAAAGTTCCACTATGACAGCATGCTATAATGATGAATAAAACTATTTAAAATACTTTTAATTTTATTTTACTGAAATACGAGTCAAGGATATTTTAGCTCTGCATCTGATTACAAAGTGACTTAATTTTACTTTCAGAGGTCAAAACCAAAATCCCTGACTTGTCATGATTTCAATATCCACAGCCATGAGTAACCAGAAGACAACTGACAAGTGGCATGAAAGTTGTGTTTTATTCAATTTATGATCATAAGGAAATACAATACAAAGGTACAGTAGTACATCATAATTGCCAAAAAATATACTGAAAGGCATTAGGCAAAATCACACAAGAGTATTTTGGTTCTATTAACCAATTTCACTCACATTTTCACGCAGATATAAAATATACTTGCTATACTGTATGTGGTTTTCCATATAATTAACAAAAATAATTGCAGAATAGTTTTGCTTGTTCCTTTGGTGCAATGACATTTTTTAATACCCTTGTGTATTTTTGTCCTTACCTGAAGATGAACTGACTTTAACTGCTGTAATGAACATTAATGTAATCATACTCAGGGTGAGTCATGGCCTTGAACATACCATCCTAATGATCTAGACTAAAGACAATAGTATTTAAAGCTGACAAGCAAAGCCATAGAATTATAGGTGAAGCTCATCAGACAAGCAGGATTGCTAGAATCGACACAAATGTGACTGATCAGAATTCTTCCATGAGGTCTTAGAAGACTGTCAAAAGACAATTTGCTGTCAGCAAAAAACATAACGTACAAGCAAATTATACCTAATATTTATGCAAAACATTACACTGTTTTCATATGAAATGAAGGTATAAAACACCATTACCTTTGAGACACTACAAATGAGAATTAACAGGGAATAAAGAACTTAAAATGCTCATTGTTGTAAAAACCCATATGCTAAACATGGATCATTCATATTTGATATACAACTGGTTTTTCAACATCTAAGAAAATCTCCCCCTCTATACACCCTATTCGACTTCATTGTGAGAAGAGAGAGATTTACAAAGATCTCAACAAATTGCTTCATTTTAAAGCTTAAGGTTAGTGGATGGAGGGTGGGTAGGAAGGACAGCCAGTACTTGGATATCACAGTCATTAACTGAGCTCAAAGCTATTACTGCAGTATGAAAATCTAGTAGTGATTTTAATGGCTCAAATAATACTCCTGAGCAGAGTTGTTCATCAAGTACTTAATGCACACTGGAATACAAACACAAGATTCCCTTTAAATTACAATTGTAAATCTTTAGATATCAATGAAAGAAAAATAAAAATTAATGAACCAATATTCTCAATGGTATGGAGTTAAATATTCAATTATTAACTAAGTTTTATCAATCTCTCTAACTTCATAACCCCATGAATAATACTGGAAATAACAGGTACAAAATTAGAGCCAAAGTGATTTTGTACATTTGTTTCTACCACTTAATGTATTTCATGACAACTTGTACGTTAGGTTTCCTGCCATAAATGAATTTTTGCGCTAAATATTTCATAAATGATTTTACAACCTTTCTGACAAGATTTCCCAAACAAACTGTAACCAATCTACATCAAAGGGAATCTTGGGAAGAAAAAAAAAAAAAAAAAAAAAAAAAAGCAGTCCCACCTCCCTAGAGTAAAGTCAATGCCCTCAAATGCTCAAGTTATAGATGGTGGCTAAACCCACCCTCAAAATCATCTCACACTGTAATAAACATTAGAGTTCTGTTTGTTAGGACTGTGTTACGCTTCAGATGAAGTGGGTACCATTTTTTAATTAACAGTTACTTTTAAAATTATGTTGGGTTCAAAATACAGATCTAAATATCACATCACTGTATACCTTATAAATTTCTATGATGATGATGAGTCAGTCATTTAAATGCAGCTTATAACTTACTGTACACATGTAAAAAAAGTCTAATAAGATAACTCTCAAATTAAAGCACAAATAAAATTGTTGTAATCCAATTATTAACACAGACTTGAAACTATAAAATTATACCAAATAGTATTACTCAAAATAAGCATACTACTGACCGACTGGTTGAATGCATGAATTATGGTATTTAAAAGCTGACCACCCAGGCAATTCAAAATTGCTGGCCAAGTCATGTGTACATTCAGAAACACCATAACAACCCCTCTTCATAAGAAAAGTATTTATGACCATATATGAACAATTTTAAAATATTACCTTATGTTCTTTGGGGACTGAGTTGCATCTGTCTGTTCTTCCCATAAAATGAAATGCGTGTTATTGTCAAAGCTGACAATTTGTGCAAAATCACCAAAAAATATGGCACTTGCATACTGTGAAGTGGAACAGAGCAACCAAAACAATTAGCAGCCTGTAAACATAGGGAAAATACTAACAATACCTACCTTTAGGCACGTAACAAAAGTTTCAACCAGAATTCTATAGTAATTATTTCCCTGCAGAAATTAAATTAATACAGTTATAGAATATATGGAATACTGTTCATATTCGGTAACATAAATGCTACTTAAAACATGTTAAACATTCATTCACCTGCACTTTGAGTATTTCAATGACTAGCATGAATTGTGACTTAATTCAAAGAGAATTTCATATAACTATGATTATTTTAGGACCACAACCCCTTTCGCCCATTTTAAGTCCTTCACAACTCGTAATAAGTTACTCATGTTTTAGCATAACACTGTGTGTATACGTATATATATATTTCCATTTAATATCTCTCAGGTATAAAAATCTGCTATGAAGTGCACAAAAACACTGTGCTTTATAAAATATTTAGATAAGAAAATTTTCTGTGTTTTAGTAATTAGATAATGCAGCATACACAATATTTTCTTTATGTGAAGAAAGCTTCAATTCAGCAAAATATGCATTCTGAACATCAACATTACTTATTGAATTACAACAAAAAATCATGTGAACCACAATGAATTACTTGTAGTCAGTATTAATGTAAAAACTCATTACCTACTTGGAAAATTCTTTAGTCAAGTAACCCCAATAAGGATACCCATTTCCATGTACGTACCAGTAAATATGATGCTACCAAAAAGAAGCACTGTGTAGCCCAAGCCCTGAAGACTGGCTTTACACATTTTTTTTTACTATTTATTGGCTTAACTCTTAAGAGTTAAATTTCAACCAAAGTGGTTTGATTGAAACCAACCACTGATTTCGCCTCCTTTACTTATTTCAAGTTCTACATGGTGCCAATTAGTACAGTATTAGGTAGTTTAACCACACCACTAAAGTCAAATTTATAACTCTCTTAGGCTAGCCAACCATTCACCATTTAAAAATCTTATTTTTTTCATAATTTCTTAAAAGAGTTCATATTCCTAGTCTTAATGTAGCAAAAGTTCCATTTCATTGTTCCAGAAATTTCTTTAAAAATGTCTAATTCAGAGAGGATACTTTCAAGTTTGAAGATCATAGAAGAAAAATTCTTTAGATTTCCAGTTAACAGATTACGTGAAATTTTTCTTCATTGTGAAATGTTAGTATTAAAAATGTATATGAAAGCTCTATTCAGTTTGTAACTGAGACAAAGACTCCTTTTTTAAACTGCTTCTTGAATGCATGCTAATTTAAACATTGCTTTAAATTATGAAAATTCATAAACTTTGACTTCTGCAAAAAATATGTACTAATTGAAGCCTCCATGCACTATAGACAGCTATAATGCTGTATAAACAATTTGATTGTTTGGAAGATACTTTGCATCACAAAGTGCTCTGTGAGTTTCTTAGCACATTAGCAGGATAACTAATCAAGATAATGTAAATGGATAATAACATAAATATCATGAGTACTTAAAATAGAAAATAAGTTTATTGCTCTCTGAAAGTTAGAAGAAAACTTTACTCTTGGATACACATTAATTTACGGTAGAAAATACTGACATTCAATAACTTGGCCATCATAGTGGCACATGATTGCCAACATCAACAGGCAAGCTGAAACTGACAAGTTTTCTAACAAATCACCCATACCTTATTTCACTTCAAGGTTAGCAACTGTGTACACAATACAATCTACTTGACAACATTTACTAAAGAAAACATCAATAATATATATCAAAGTAAGGGAGTGAACTATAGTATACAAATGTACTGAATCTGGCATAGACACCATTATGAAAACATATACTAAAGTAAAACACTTCAAATTGAAAATTCCACAACATGACTGTCTTCCATTCAAGAGGTAAAATTACATTCTGTACATGAATGGGAACAGAATCTCCTATTTCTACCCTGACATGATTTATTATGCAATAAAATAACATCAGTACACCAGATCACAATATACAGGATGTCACAAGAAACAATGAGCCATAAGAGTAGTGTAAACTAAAACAAAAATATTGTACTGTATTTTGATCTAAGAGACAAGTGTTCATTTACACAGTACAGTAAACCTTGAAATGACATAAGCTATTGGGCAAGGCATGTAATGGTCAGCCTGTGTAAGTCATTTTCATCTTTATTGAAGATATCTGCATATTGCATCCAAATAGCTATCTGTTTCCTAACTCTACTTGAAATGACAAGTTAAATATTGAAACTGTAATATATCTATACTGGAAGCTCAACTTTGCCTAGTTCAATACAATATACCTGTATACAGTATTTTCTTTTAAAGTCTACTGACAATACTTGCCAATGTTCTTGCAAGTTATTACAATGAAACTTAACAATACATCTTAATCAAGATGTACACACAAACTAATTAGTGCATACTTTTAATTCAATAATACAACCTGTTATGAGGACTATATCAATACATATAAACAAAGGTAAAATGTTCCTCTATGATAAAACAACTATTTTAATGCTTCACTTAGTGCTCATAAAAAATGGAACCTGATAACCAAGTATAAGTACTTGCCATAAAATTTCTTTGGTTATTGTAAGTTGCATTCTTAAATCACAAATACCATTTTTATATATCATCGATTCTATATTTATAACCAATATGTGCTTGCAAGTTATGATATATTCCATGATACTATGAACAACACACCTAAAATGACAAATTTTCTAAGACAATTTGTATTTCTCATAGCTACAAATCTGAGGTCTTAACAATAGGATCATTTCTAGCGCCTAACTGGATCTGGTTAAATGATTTAACCGGATCCAGCTAGGCGCTAGAAATTATCCTATTGTTAAGAACGAAGGTTTGTTCGCGTATGAACAATATCTTGCTTTCCTTATAAGTTGTTACTTGCAAGAGAGATATACAGAACTGAATTCTCATTAAGTATCATCAGCTGGTATCTCATAAATCAACTCAAAGAAAGTTCAAAGTTCTCCAGTATCTGTGTATTTCAGACTTATGAAGATGATATGATCACATTCTTTGTATTGCACAGGTATGTTACTGAGGTAAAAGTGCATTGGCAAATATGAAAAGCCTTTGGGAATGATGATCTGCTCCGCAAGTAAATATGATTCTGTGATCCGTGGAGAAGAGATGAATTCAAACTTAAATATGTATATAATATACATAAACAGTTGCTGCTTAGAACCATATGGCAGTGCACCTAATATTCTCCTCTTCATAGAAGTTTAATACATACTTCTATTTTTAGCTTCTCAGTTAGGGAGATTAGAATAAATATGATCTGCAACATAGGCTTAGCAAATAACTGTTTTCTCCATTGTAAGAATAAATTCTGAAACTTACTTGTGTTAACATCGTGTCATGAAAATTTGTGTACATAATGCTTCCATATGTACTTTTATCACTTTATATCACTTCACCTTGCACTACGACAGCCTCTTGTCTCGAAGTGTCTTTCTCGCCCCAACATGAGGCAGCGCAAGTAAATACTGCTACAGTTCCAAACTCAATTGGTGAACCATGAACCCCAGGAACACGTAGGTGAAGAACAAGTTGGGGGGTTATTTGCATTTCAAACACAACAGGCCCACCACAGTACTGGCACTTTGCAGGACTCTCATTTGGTCCTGGGGGTCTTAACCAAAGAGGGGACACACTCTCTTCTCGGCAGTACCTACAAAAAAAGTTGGGAGATAACTTGGAAGTGGAAATTTCACACCAGAAAATTGCCAATAATCTCTTAAGTATCTATTAGACACCTCATATTTAGAAAGCAGGTACGGTACAGGGATTTTCAACAAACAGGGAACAGTGAGACCTTGATCGTCCTTTCAAAACTAGTACTTCCATTTCAAAAATACTACAAACGATAATGATCAGAACAAATAGCATTTCAATCAAAAAGAACTATGAGAAATTATTAAATCTCTAAGTCAGCTCATCAGAATTCAGTGCAATCATTATACATGATATTCTGACCAGCCTTCTTTGAACTCATATAGTGATTTCCCCCTTATCTTTTTTTTGTGTAAAGCTTTGAACCATATTCATTTTAGTGTAAAAGAGCATAAGCCTTTAGTGCAGTTGAGTGATCTCTTTATTTGTAGCATAACTTATTATCCAACACTAACTAGTTGTCTAGATTTATCAAAATACCCTTAAATTTAATTTCCCTTAATTTCAATCCCAAGACCAAAATCAAAGGCCTAACCAACTGTTTGGCAATATCACAACCTGCCTAGGAGTCTGAAATTTAAGGCATATTAGAGGTTCTCAAATAATATATACATTGCAGCAGTAAGACCAAATCTCTTTTGAAATTCTATAGTGGTGCTTTGTTAATACAAGGGCACCTTGATTTTTCCCTGTAATGAGTAAATTCTTTGTAAAATATTTAGAAATGGTCAGGGATGTTGTTCAAATTTAAATGCTTGGTTTTACTACGATTTTGGACTTATTTCCACCGTAAATTTGTAGTTTAAAACATGATGACAGTGAGAAACTGGGGTTTTATGTGGGAAATAAAAAACCAGTGTAATAGTCACTGCTGGCCTAGGGTTCCATAAATCAAATAAAAATACAGGGAAGCATCCATATATACCCTAAGCTAACCTTAGATGCTGGGCACCACATTGGAACCCCCTGTAACTTAGACAACTATAAATCACATCGAGAAATATATTTTTATGGTAAAATAAGGTTTTGTATATACTTAACCAGTAATTATATAGCTATCGTTTCCAACGTTCGGCAGTGTAATTCAAATTTCGTGGGTAGCGCTTAGACTGTTCAGTGTAGACGTAACAGTGCCGTCCCCCAATGGCAATACTAGGAAGAATTTAGCAAAGCACTTCATTCTGTTTTATGCATAATGTCCATCAGAGGGGAGGCAGGTGGGCTCTGATCATATAATTACTGGGTAAGTACATACAAAACCTTATTTTATCATAAAAATATCATTTTTGTATATGAGACTTACCCAGTAATTATATAGCTGACTCCACATTGAAAGGAGGTTGGGTCATGGACATACTCTACTTCAGAGCATTATATCATGTAATGAATTTGAAAATAAAAAAGTTGCTAACATTGAAAAAACATGCTTGTTGTTCCTATTAGTTAAGAGAGCTATGCAGATGAACACTGCCTCTGGTTGGAGCTTGTCTTAACTTGTTGTGGCGTGGCAGTAAAGCCACGGACGCCTCCTACTTAGGAGAAACTTTGCAGCGAGGGGAATGCTCCTGTGGCTAGCAAAGTATGATAGGAGCCAGCCCTTGCCCTGGGCGTAGCACCAAAATAAAACAACCATAAAACACTGACACTAACACTGAAATGAAGTCAAGACCCATCAACTGAGTGGTGGGTGCTCCAGGTACACTGTACCCCCTGACTCTCCAAACACAGCACCTTACTGAAAAGGTGAAGAGATACTTGGAGAATATCCTGTGCTTCCTTCCGCAATGCCATGCCAATCACAAAAAATGGTCTCGAGGTATTGAAATTTTCAACAAAACTTTTTTTTTTTTTTTTTTTTTTTTTTTTTTTTTTTTTTTTTTTTTAAACCTACATGAAAAATATATTAAGCACAGATCGCTTACGCCTCCGGTAGCTCGATGGCAGAAAACGCCTGAAAACTAAGGAAGTAAATGCTGTTCTTACATCCTTAGCTTCGCTGCAAAGTAGGCCAAAAAGACACTACTACATTGTGTCTTAAACAGGAAGTCCATATAAACTAGGACAACCCATTTAGATAGAGGAAGAGACAAGTTCTGGGAGGAACTCTTCTCTTCACACTGGCAGATGAGTTATCAGGCTACGTCTTTCAACCTAACTCCAATTCGGGGTGAACAACTAATAACTGAACACTTTACAAATTAGAAAAAAGAAAATGGACAACATGAAACCTGAAAATCATTCTAAATCATCGCAGTGGTTTACGTATCAATTACGATGAAGCATAAGACTTAAAGATTTAGAAATAATTAATCTAATGAGACATTTCTGTCCGATGATTCTCGCAATGGCAACTGTGCACAAAATATAAACCATAAGCAAGAATCCAGAGCCAACCAGAGACTTAAGTCTGTGATGGCCAGGCAGAGATCCGAATTAGAAGTTAACCCTCAACAGAGAAGAAACAATACTACAGTGAACAAAATCTCATTGAGATGGCAGTACTCTGATCCTCACTTGTCTCCGACTCCGAGGCCGAGTTGCTTGGTAGCACATTCCGCCTTGGAATTCATTCGCCTTATAGTGCTATCGAGGGTACAACAGATACCCTCGATCACCTGTATGTAAACCGAAATAAGAGGGAAAGAAAAAAAACCCTTGTTCGATGAAAAAGCCAACCCTGTGGCATTGTTGCCAAAACAATACTACTAGTCTTATCATAACAAAATCGGAGACTCTTGGAAGGACCGAAAGGCTGTCGTGAGTTTCAGGAAATTAAATTGTCTTTGTCACACACGAGAAGAACTCACTTAAATGTATACGCCTGTACTCAAACGGTACAACTGATAGACATATGTCGCGAGGAGAATATACAAGTACGTATAATCATAAGATCCTGTCAACCGAGCGTCAGCCTAATTTTTCTCACTTCGAAGAGAAAAAGAATAAGGACTGGAAGCAGACCTCCTTCATTATTTAATGAAGAGAGTGAAGGTAAAGTTATCCCAAAGGAAAGCTTCTACAGCAAAAATAGGGCATCGATGACGACTGGTTCATACCGAACTGGTTGTTCTTCAAAAACAGGGACACTGGAGAGACCTGAAGATCGAACCAGGAACGCTCTCTCGCATCCTAACTCTGGGGAGTGTAATCCTTAGAGTTCTGTAACTCAGGCAGTAGAGGGAAAAAGAGGAAGACTGTTCTTGGCCTCTCTTCTCGGAGCTAGTGAGAGCGGGCGATAACTCGCATCATCAACTTGCGGTGATGATAGCAAACCAAAGACTTAGGAAAACTTATTCGCCTAAGCGAAAAAAGCGCTTCCTGAAGGAAAAGCAAACTGGTTCGATCGTGGGAATGCAAGACTCGATCGTGGGAATGCAAGACAAGTACAGTTGACTGCCCCAAAGTTTGCAAGAACTTGCCATTTCTCGCCATGCATCTGTCTTGGTGATCGAAAATTCCTGTTTGAATGGTGGCTAACAAAAGATCCCCTAGTGTCGAAGAAGATTAATGGGGAGACTGTGTCTTCGGGCATCCAACAGGCAGCGCCAGACTTCCAACAGCTTATGCCAGGTCAGGCGTGGAAAACGCCTAACAAGCTGAAGCAAGGGAGTGGACGCCTCATATGGCGCAGAGTGCCTGTACGTGGACTGACGCTCGACAAAAAAACGCCCGATACAAGAGAGATTCAAGTGGCTAGGTGCTAATACCTGGTGTTCATCATGAGAATCGGTACTTATTCTGGTGAGCGTCTATGACAAAAGTATTTGAGAAGGCTCAAATATACAAAAGCAGGAGCAGAATTCTAATTCACTTCCTCTACAGCGGACAAGTCTGCGTCTCTACCTTTAAGATCACTGTGAAGGCGAGCGAGTTGAAACACCTAGCTGCGAACACCTGTGGAGGAATGGCTATCGAAAGCAAAAATTTGCTTACGATGCTTCCAACGTCTAGGCGCTAGCACAGGGCGTTTAATATACTAATTAGGTCAAATAAGTAACCGTCCTATAATCTGATGCCTACTGAGCACCACTTACTAAACGCCTTTCCAGTGGCAGTGGCATCCAGTCGAAACCTAATAAAGTATGACAATTTCGACAGAGGGGAAAAAAACCCCATCAGACTCACTTCAGTTGAATAAGCCGAGTCGCGAGTAAAAAATTGAATAAGAGTGGAATCAGCTGAGTCGCGAGTTGAACATCGATTGTGAGTCGCATCAGCAGAGTCATGAATCGAAAATCGACTGAGAGTCGGAACAGCCAAGTCACAAGTCGACCGTCGACAGTGAGTCGAATTGGCCGAATCATGAGTCAAAAATCGACTGAGAGTCGTATTAACTGCATCGCGAGTCGAACATCGATTGTGAGTTGGCTTCAGCTGAGTCTCGAGATGAACATCGACTGTGAGGAGTCAGACGAACATGACTAAAGGGTACAAGGCTTCATTGACTAAATAATACCTCTTCTGAGGTCGAGACACCAAAGATTAACGCCATCGACGCAATCTGTTAGGTGACAAACCACTGGAATAGGACGACAACTGTACGCTGCGATACGCCTGTTCGATGGCGTTCAGTCGAAACCTTTAACTCACGACAGGTTCGACCGAGGGGTGAAAAAAGACCCTCCTCACTACACATCCAACAAGACGCCTTTTCAATGGCTGTCTGCCAATACCTGGGAAAACCTACAGGTTTGACCGAGGGGCAACTACCACTATGTCCTCTCCTAGGCAGATGTTGGCCGTGAGAAGGCGCAGGACAGTGACTCTAAGTCTAGGATATCCGAGGGGCCAGATAGTCACCTCCTCTGACACATCCAGAGGGACACCTTTCCAGCGGCTGTCTGTCTATACCTGGGACAGACAACAGGTTCGACAGAGGGGGCGACTACCTGTATGCAACCCCCCGACCTCCCTTGGACCTACGGTATGTCTTCTCCCGGGTGCAGGGGAGCGGGACAGTGACCTTTGTCTAGGAGAATCCCAGGACAAGTAGCCGCCTCCACAGCACAACACTTCACTGTTACATTGATAATTCATGATAATCGAAATAATTGCTGGCAGAAGCATGGGAAGGAAGCGATGTGGCCAGGCGCGGGAGCAAATGACAAAGATCGGAGGAGTAATAAGAGAGAATTGGCGTTAGCTTTGGGAGGCAAAGGGGGTTGGCAGACGACAGACGAGAGGTGAGATACCGGTGCATCTGGTAATTTCGGTTACTGATTACTTTCATGAAAATAATTGATAAATAATTGATTACTAACTACATACTTTACTATAGGGAATACTGGCACCTAGGCCTCAAACATTCATAATATGAATACATCAGCCTTCCATAATCAGACATGGATTTAAACATAACGTAAATGAATACATAACTCCAAGATAATAAGAATTTATATTAACAAGCCATTTTTGCATTAAGTATCAAAGCCAATCGGACTCTAGTGATGTAAAAATACTGCTCTTGTTCTCCAATTAGTGATAAAGGAATTAAACAAATATTATTTACAAAAATCTGAAATAGCATTTCATGCATTGAGATGTATGTATACAAAATAACTTACCCTTCTAAATAGTATACATGTGTTTATAACAAACATTTTCACATTAAGTCTCAAAGCAAATTTGACTCTAATATAAACGAAAAATTACGAATAAACAATTACTCAAAAAGAAATAATTTTAAAAATTATCATGAATGAAATCAATCGCAATCAGTAACCGATTACGTGCCCCGCTAATTAACCCTTAAACGCCGGAGCGGTAAATAAAAAAATGACTCCCGTATGCCGGAGGGGTTTGAGAGTGAGCGCGTAAGCGGAAAAAATATTTTTTTCAAAAAATCACAGCGCGCTTAGTTTTCAAGATTAAGAGTTCATTTTTGGCTCCTTTTTTTGTCATTGCTTGAAGTTTAGTATGCAACCATCAGAAATGAAAAAAATTTTATTATCATAAATTAAATAATGCGATATATGATAGCGCAAAAACGAAATTTCATATATAATTGTATTCAAATCGCGCTGTGCGCAAAACGGTTGAAGGTAACAAGTTACTTTTTTTTTCGTTGTAATGTGCACTAAATTGCGATCATTTTGATATATAACACATTGTAAAACAATAAAAGCAACACAGAGAAAATATTATCACAAAATAATGCATGAATTCGTAACGCGCTTACGTAAACACATATTTTTTTCAAAAATTCACCATAAATCTAAATATTGTCCTAGAGACTTCCAATATGTTTCAGAATGAAGACAAATGATTGAATATTACTATACTGTAAGAATATTAGCTTTATATGCAATTATTTCAGAAATAAGAAAAGCTACAACTTTCAAATATTTTTCGTTTTATTCTACATGAAATTGCGCACATTTTCATATATAAAACTCTATGAAATGCCTAATATGAAACAAACGGAGCAAATATTCCGAGAATGGGACTTACGCATTTCGGAGATTTGTGGCGGAGAATCCGCGCACGGAGGGAAGGAAAGTTTTTTTTAAAAATTCACCATAAATTTAAATATTGTGCTAGAGACTTCGAATTTGTTTCACGATTAAGATAAATGACTGAATATACAGACTGTAAGAGTTTTATCTTACAATTGCGTTTTTCACGACCATTTCGGTAGAGTCAAATTTGACTGAACGTGGTTTTTTTTCTATTTATCGTGATTTATATGCAAATATTTCGAAAATGAGAATAGCTACAACCTTCAACTATTTATTGTTGTATTATACATAAAATTGCGCACATTTTCATATATAAAACGTTATGTAACGGCTAATTTAAAATGGTGCAAACATTACCACAATCGCACGTATGATTTTTTCGGAAGAGTTACCGCGCGGACGTAAAGAAAATGTTATTTTTTTCATAAATTCACCATAAATCGAAATATTGTGCTAGAGACTTCCAATTTGTTGCAAAATGAAGGTAAATGCTTGAATATTACTAGAATATAGGCGTTTTAGCTTACAATTGCGTTTTTCGACCATTTCGGTAGAGTCAAAATTGACCGAAGGTTGAAATTTGTCACTTATCATTTTTTATATGAAAATATTTCAAAATTGATAAAAGCTACAACCATGGGTTGTTTTTAGTTGTATTGTGCATGAAATTGCACACATTTTCATATATAAAACTTTATGTAACGGCTAATTTAAAATGGTGCAAACATTACCACAATCGCATGTATGATTATTTTCGGAAGAGTTTTACCGCGCGGACGTAAGGAAAAAGTTTTATCATAAATTCACCATAAATCGAAATATTGTGCTAGAGACTTCCAATTAGTTGCAAAATTAAGTTAAATGATTGAATATTACTAAAATATAAGAGTTTTAGCTTACAATTGCGTTTTTCGACCATTTCGGTAGAGTCAAAGTTGACCGAAGGTTGAAATTTTGGCACTTATCGTTATTTATATGAAAATATCTTAAAACTGATAAAAGCTACAATCATGAGTATTTTTTTGTTGTATTCTACATAAAAATGCGCATATTTTCATATATAATACTCTATGTAACAGCTAATTTAAAATGGTACAAAAATTATGTCAAAGTGACGAAATAATTTCAGAGATGTGTCACAGATACTTTTTAGTGCGGCAAGAAAGAAATTCGCGCTTGCGCGCCCTGCGTAAGATTGTAAACAAAACAACACCTTGAAATCCCGTGAAATCCCCAGCATCCCCCCAAGGCGCGTGATTCAAGAGTTTTCGGCTGGTAGGCCTAAAAGTATTTTTCCGCGAATTTTTAAAAAAACTTTTGTATGTCGACGTAAAATACGTCCAGTCGGCACCCGAGAGACAAAAAATGTCGACGTAAAATACGTCCAGTCGGCGTTTAAGGGTTAACTCGAGTGGCCTGTGCTCAAGTCTAAATGACTCGAGTGGCTACCTGTGCTACAGAGCGCCTAGTGAGCTTGATGCTATCGGCTTAAATGTGAAACGTTCACAATTGCGTGACTCCAGGAAAATACCTGCGTACACCGAGGCCATGTAACCCTTCTCTCCCAAGGCCTCCCGAGCCAAACATTGACGTCATTCTCTCCTTAATACACTTTTAACCTCCACACTTTCAGTCTCTGCAAAGGAAAGTGATGAATGTCGCAAGCAAGGTAAACAAAAGACGTACTGGCCAATGAAACTGTTTGGCCTAAAAGAATTTCTCAACATTCACAAATTACTTTAACGTAACTAATAGCCCATGGCTGGTAAACAAAATCCCAAAAGCAAGGTACGTCTAAACCAAGGGAATCATGTAACCTTCACGAATTACTTTTAAAAGGTAATTATAAACCGGCGACGTAAACGTAGCCTAATCACGGTATGTAAATAATAAATGCAAAGGTTCTAAGATACAAGAATGGAATAACATTCGAGAATTATTTTAAGGTAATTATATTACCAGTGTCAGGCTAATGACCAATGGCCGATAAACAAAATCTAAACAAACGCTTGGCCTAAAGGAATGATGTATAAAATCATGATTACTTAAGGCAATTATTAACCGATGACTTGCACATAACATAACCCCGTTAAGTAAAACTTACATACAAAAGTATTAGGCCTAATTGAATGGAGTTACATTCAAGGACTATTGCCAGAGAATACAAATATCTGGCTTGATGATAATCTGAATAAAACAAACAAAGGACAAGACTCATCCTGCTCGAAGGCTACAAACACGTTCTGGTGGTTGTGTAACACTACCGAAATCCGGTGATATAACCACAAAATAAGAACAAGCTGCTGTAAGCACTCAATGTTTAGTCAAGCGCGGCAGGAAACAGAATGAAGTGCTTTGCTAAGTTGTTCCTAGTATTGCCGTTAGGGGACGGCACTGTTACCTCTACACTGAACAGTCTATGCGCTATCCGCGAAATTTGAATTAGGCTGCCGAACGTTGGAAACGATAGCTATATAATTACTGGGTAAGTCTCATATACAAAAACAGGGATTAAGTGTACAAAAGCCTAACCTAATTTTAAACAACAATCAATCCCATTACTAGAAATTATTTGTGTGTTTAGCAAAAAAAAAAAAAAAAAAAAAAATTCCATAATACAATACAGGCTCTCCCCAATTATCGGCAGACTCGGTTAATGGTGATCCGGTCTTATGCCACTTATCTAACGTCATAAAATTGGCAATTTATGGCACCATAATGGGAGAGTTTCGGTTATTGGCAACATAAGATGCTGATAATAGTTATGGTGCCATAACATACCTAATAGAGGTGCCATTAACCGAAACTCAGCACCATAAATTGCCAAGTTTCGGTTAATGGCAGTTTTCGCTTGTTAGCACCCCACCGATAACTGGAGACTGCCTGTACGTAGTATATCCCCATATAATTTTTTTTCTTTTTTACAGAACTATAAAACTTGGTTCTTTTAACAGTATAAGAGAGCTAAAATTATAAATATCTAAAATACTGTATCAACAAAATTCTAAAAAAAGCAGTTTCACAGAATTCTTCTACTACAGTTAAATACATTTGTAATTCATGCAAAACCTTTAATTGCTCACCTGAGGATCTGTTGTGGACTACGAGACAACCTCTTCTTAAACTTATGCAAAAGTACATCGCCATGATAAGCAACATCTTTTTCGTAAACCCCATCACCTTTTCCATCCCCTACAGCACCTTCCTGTTATACAATAATACTACATAGAATAATCTGATGTATTTGATAAGTTATGCATTAATTTATGAGATTTAATATATTGTGTGATATTTTATAAGTTTCAACAAATAAATCCAAAATTAATTAAATAAATTTTAGCGTTTTGCAAATCAATTTTTCTCCCTCAATATCAAATCATAAACTGAAATACATATAGGCTATATAACCATGAGCTGGGGCATTTTCAGTCACTCGGCACTTTAGACAATGAAAACGGTTGCAGTCGATGAGAGAAAGAGAGATCTAAAAAATAAATTAGATGAAATACAGGGATAAAAAAAGTGAGAATCAACAGTTGCACCAAGTTATAACAGTTAAGAGAGGTTGGGCAGGAAAATGGAGGAGGAAACAGTAATGTACATCAAGTAAAAGAAATATACAGCAGAAAATTCACTAATTAGTGAATTTTTTCATAACAATATTCACTAATCATTGTACAGGCAGTCCCTGGGTTATATAAGGTTCGAGTTACATCGTTGCAGACTTACGGTGCCTGCTTAATGGGCCTATTAACCCTTAGTGGATGGGTAAAAAAATCAATATGCAGCTACTCATGCCACCTAAACTTTGAGGTCAGCCAATTTACGAAAAAACACATCAGTGGAAAGAGGAAGATATGCAAATACAAATGGTGAAAGAAAAAAAATTCTAAAAAATTGTCCCTACCTTTCACAAGAAGGTGAAAATTACTATTTACAACCCATTGTGGGGCCTCTTTTACAAAACAATTGTAAATTTTACCAACTTATGTATTTTTTTCTAATAATTTTATTTTATTTTGTAAAATTCTAATTACAGCTCAAACAATATTAAAACAGATAAGAAATAAAATCAGTAACAAATTCTTAGCATATTTGTTGAAAAATATTCATGTAAATTTACTGAGAATGAAGATTCAGTAACTTCTTTTTATTTGTACATGTTTTTTCTGATATTTCTTTGCAAAATTACAGTTACAACTGATATACTACCGTAAAATACAAGAACTAAAACAAGCAGCAGCCCTTTGGTATATTTATTAGCAAATTTATAAAAAGATATCATGAGAAAGAGAGGCACTACATTCCCCCTTGGAGTCAAGATCAGTGCTAAGCTTGCACGAGTTGCCGAGTCTTGATTTTGGTTAATGTAAAAGTTACCACTAGTGAATTTATGGGCTACTGAAGTATTGGCACCTCTTTCCTGCCAGATTCTTTCCAAATCGATGGTGATTAATATTCCGTCCATTAAGGGTTAACCACAATTTTTCAGTTCTGTAAGTGGATTGATGGCACCGTTACCTGCTTTACGGCGCTGTGACCCAGACTTATAATTATGATGATTCGGATTAAGGCAATTTTCGGCTTACAGCGCCCTGCCAGGAACAGAACTGCCACCATATCCTGGGGACTGCATGTAATATTTTCATTTCACTTTCATGACTAAATAATTTTTTATAATAAAAAATTACTTCCTAATTTTCAAATATTAACAATAATGTAAACAGCAAAATATCAATAAAATGCTAAATTAAATTCCCACAAAATCACTAAACAGCTTACTAATGTAAACACCTCAGTTCAAACTCTCTCTCTCTCTCTCTCTCTCTCTCTCTCTCTCTCAGTATATGTACATATCTTTTAACCCTAACACCCAGCCTAAAACATATATTATGTTTATTAAGCACAACCCTAGACCAGGCTAAATTTAAGGAGGGCTAATTAAAAAAAAAAAAAACACATCAATGGAAAGAGTAAGATATGCAAATGCACAAGGTATAGAAAAAAAATCTTAAAAAAATATCTGTACCGTCCACAGGAAGTTGAAAGTAAATATTTCCAAGACAGTCGTAAACATAAAGCTAATCTTACCAAGCTATGTTTTATTTTGTAAAGTTATAATTACAGCTCACACAATATCATAATACTAGATGAAAACTAAAACAGTAACAAATTCTGAGTATGAATTTTTACTGTAAAATATTCTCCTTGGACATCTCAAGGTAAACTGATCTCTCTCCTGTACTGACTAGCTATTACAGTTGCTGTAAGAGTTTCCAAGGTAACACAAGGTTATACTCTCCTCCCCAGCTACTGTGCTGAGACTTCCATTGTAAACCTCTCTCTCTCTCTCTCTCTCTCTCTCTCTCTCTCTCTCTCTCTCTCTCTCTCTCTCTCTCTCTCTCTCTCTCTCTCTCAATGAAATATGAGTTACTGTCATAAAATTTTATGCAAAAAATAAAAAAACATAATAGTTCTATTAATATATTTGTTTCTTTTAGCGACCAAAAAATTATTTTACTAATTCTTTCGGTAGTAGGATCAATCAAGCTAATTCTGAGAATATAAACATTAGTACAATTGTTGGGACTATAGCTTTTTTTTATACATGATCACAGATCAATATAATAATACAGTACATATAGTAAATGGATTCTGTAAGGGAAATAACATTTTACTGATATTTTGCTGTGTTCACATAAATATTAATAATTGAAAATTAGTAAATCATTGTAACATGTACATACACAAGAGAATATTAATATTTAAGTATTGTACAGTATTTGGCCCTATTTGGGAATTCCCACTGTTTCTCCTATTTGAAAAAAGAAAACAGGGCAGCTTCAATACTGTATGTGAGAAAATGGCTCTGTTTGAGTACAGGGGCAACCTGGTTTTTTAGTTTTCACAAGTAGTTCTAAGCCATATATTTTTAAGGGTACTAATATTATAATATGACTTTGAAATTATATTAAAGGGTTTTAGGATGATAGTTTAAGGTATATTTGTTAAACTATTAAAATTGGCAGTTATAAGCATTTTAAGATGAGGTTCTTTGATGTTTGAATAATTAAAATAGCCAGTTATAAGAGTCTTTCCCGGGGATACCAACTTAACACAGATTTTTGCTTAATGCGGGTGATTGTGGCCCCTATACCCATGATTACGGACAGTTCTAAAGGTTCTGGAATGTTCCAGAAAGTTCATGAGTTGTAGAAAGTTCCAAATGACAGAGTTCTAGAAGGTTCTAGAATGCTCTAAAACATTCTAGCTTGGGTACAGATGTAACAGTGGCCTTATCAAAAACAAAACTTGGACCATCAGTGACAAAAGGGAAAAACTGGCGTGAAAGCTTACTCCTGATGGCCTTACTACAGACTCAGGGACACTAGTGACTGCAGCAGGTGCAACAGCAGCACTCACTACTGATCATGACTGGTTATCTGGCTTAGACAAATCCCTAGAATAACCATGGGACAAGGGTGTCAAACACTAGATCTAGACCTATTGAAGATACAGACCCACCATAACTGTCCTCATGCGACTGTATTATAACTCTATTCATGGAGGACCAAAAGCAAAGGCAGGAGACAGAGGGCAAAGTCCTTGAACATCTGGGGATGTTAGTCCTTGCTTGGAAACCCCGGGACTAACAGGCCTGCCTGCAGGGGCAACGAGGTGACAAGCAAAGTTGCATCCATGGAGTGGTCAAAGGAACGAGGGGACACTGACCCTGCCAATGCACTGGACACATTTGATGCAAAAGACTCAAATTGTTACACATAATTCAATTCTAGATTAAGCTACATCAATATCTAACTGCATTAAATCTACCCTACTACACTAAGCTGACATTTGGATGAATATCCACTAGAGAAGACACTATACATTTATTTCTATCTTCTTGCCCAGGTGTTAATTCTACAGAAAACCTAGATTCAATACTTCTGTTTACTATCTCCTAAGCCTATCTTTCTCTTCTAATTCAGTAATTTATCATCTTTTCTATCTCTTCCAAAGACCAATCCTTGCAATGATCACAAAGGTTGTCTGAATAGCAATTCACCTCTCGACATCCATAAATTAACCCAAGCTGGTCTTGCAAGCACTTATCTTACAAAATCTAAGATTTCAATAAGGAAGACTGAAAAGAATCCTTATTGCCAAATACAGACCACAATCCAGATAATCCATTCATTAAACAAGAAAACAAACCCAAATTTTAGAGCAGAAGAATGACAACCAATACATCCACTGCCTTACCACCCCACCCCCCTCCAATGGGTGGGCCTAACTATTGGGAGCGTTTGTTAATGATCATTTCAATTTTGAAACTCATTGAACCTTTACCATGTAGCTGCAGAACAGCTAATGATAGAGGGTAGGTTTCACCTCTAAAAAGATTTCTTTAATTAATAATATTCCAGTATTAATATGTAATGTCATGGAGGGAAAGCAGTGAAGAAAATAAAAGATCCAGGGCTCTAACAGTAATTATATCTGATTGCTGAAAAGGCTAGTTAAAGAAACATGCAGTTAGTTGATAACTCATCTCCTCTTGAGAAATTCAATCTCATTCCAGCCATCACATCCAACACCCCCAATATTTGCTGTCAATTCTGAAAGGTCAACTTTCTTAAGACTTCAGTAGAGTACTTCAATTGTTTTGTTACAACACTTATAAATAAATAATTTCTAAACCATGCTTTAAAAATAAAATGACTAAAACAATTTCCTGATCTTGCCAATAAAATCTGAACTGAAAGTACACAACTCAATACATAACATACATCCTAGTAACAGTATGTAAGCAGAGTAAAGTACGTAATTTTAAGTAAAAAAACAATTACATGTAACCTACCTAAGTTCTGTTTAGTTTCTGCGCATTAATAACCCAGGACTTACTTCCTCTCTGAAGTCATGCCCTGTGGCATGAGTATAACGCAACAATAGCTCTCTCTCATGTTCGGAAAATGATATATCTTCTGGTGGCTCAACATCACTCACAACAAAATATGGAATGAAGGTTACATCAGCATTTGCATCAATTTGAGCTGCTTCCTGAAAAATAAAATGACACAATTCATCTATCATTTCAATTTCACTTTCATGCCTACTATGATAAAAGTTACCGTTGTTAACAATGTTGCAATATCTAATATCCATATTTTGCTCCTTACATTCTTACAGTCTGAAAATGGAACACTATAGTAGTTAACATTTTTTCACCCCAAATAATGGTTTCTCTCATTACTACAAAGCAGTTTAACAGAACAGTGAATCTAGATAAGCTTAAGGCTAAGCAAATGGAATTATTCTTATTCTTAATACGACATAAACAGTGCAAGACAAAGCTAATGAAATTGTTTGGTTCAATGACAAAAGAAAGAAAAAAAGCACAAAAACAACTAACACAAAAGCCAAATGCATCA
>NC_061089.1:38533832-38586332 GCF_015104395.2 Macrobrachium nipponense
AAGTATGAAGGGTTAAGCCATCGACAAAGAATCTTCAGCAACGTCAGGCATGAAACGGTGAAATAAAGAACTGAATACAGATTTACGGCGAGAAGGAACCTGAATGAAGCAGACTGCTAGGCCTGCAAAAGCCAATTCAGGTAATAACAAGGCGTGATCCTACCTCCAGCTTACTCAAGACGCTTGCAAGATTTTCGCCTCATGCATACTTATAAACATTCAAACGTGCTAAAATCTACAATCAAATAGGTCCTTGTTTCACCAACTAAAATTAAGATAAATATATATTTTATTAGAAATCATTTGTCTATAATGTTTAATGTGAACATTATCTATTTTTTACATTTTCATTCTAATAAACAAATCATAGATATACTATCCTAAAATTCCTATATCTTTAACTCCACGCGAAATACCTTTTTCTGACCTTTTGAGGCTTTCCTATTCCTACCCCTCCAACAACAACAAAGTAGTTTGTAGTCACTCCCCGAGTAAGCGACGATAAATTGTCTTGAGTATCTATCGTACACATCCATGGTGGACAATCGTCATTAACATTAAAGTTTTTGTGTTGCCTTGGAAGTTGAGTTGGTCGAGAGGAGAAAACAACTGCCTGAAACAGCCCAGTTTCTGTTCGCCTTTATGGAAATAAATTTAAAGTGTTCTGTTCATGAACTCAATGCTTGATAACAAACCTCTTGAATAAACTGGCAATATTGAAATATTATATACATATTTAATTTATTATTATATATAAACAGTTGAATTTTGAAAAAGCTTGAACTTTTAAAGAAGGAAAAGACAAAGAAATCAGACTGGAAGGGTTGTACTTCAAGCTCTTAGTCTTCATTTAGTATACCATATAGAAATCAGTATTAAACACGATACTTAAAGGCTGAAAATAAGGATAATAGAAACAATAGTCTGACACACAAAAAGGTAAAAAACTAAAAACTGGATAAATTATATATATACTATATATATATATATATATTATATAATATATATATATGTATGTATGTAGTGTATATATATATATATATATATATATATATATATACAGAAATTTATTATATATATATATATATACATATATATATATTAATATATATAATATATATATATATATATATATATATATATATATTATACGTATACATTTTTAATGCACGTATACATACTCGAGAGTACATACAAAACTGTATACACGTATTGGCATTTTACATATAAGGATGATTGATCACTATATTAGGTAGCAAAGATAAGTGTGGTTGATGACATGCTAGCTGAGACCCTCGTAGAGAGCTCAGATTGACAGCGTCCATAAGCCTGGGGAATTAGAGGATTAAAGAACTGAGTTATGTGACAGAGAAGGAAAGATCGTTAAGCAGAGAGAGAGAGAGAGAGAGTGTCTAGCCATAAATTAAACAGAGCTTTTTGCACAGGCAAAAAATCAGAAACTATTTTTGAATGCAGGAGGACAAGAATAAAGGCTCAATTTATGATACACCGATTCACGCCAAGTGCACCTGCTATTTTCCTCTCGATCTGGCTATTTTCACCCACACTCGCTTCCTCGACGTCCCCCGGTTGGCCGGTGCCCGTAAATTGTGACAAGAGGACGAATAATCAAACGCGACGTTGCGCGCTGTTCTCGCTGGATTATCGCCAGCCGAGGCTCCTATTCCTGTCTTCGTCTTACTACACCTTCAACTGTTACTACTTCTTTCACTCGCATCACTCATTCAGCTCAGTTCAAGAAGTCCGGCCTGTTTGCGGCGTCTTTTCGTGAAAACCCACAAGTTATTTTGTAATCGGTTGCGCTTGAGAACTCTTGGTGCTGTCTAAGCTCAGCCCTTGTGTGGAGACGAAGGATTTGGAGCGACATTATGCAGCCGAAATAAAAAATTATTTGTTATTTCATAATTATATATTCTAAGTTATCTGACACCAGAACACTCATGAATTACTAGTAATTTATCATTTTTCTTTTTGTAAGTAGAAGTTCTTGAAGTTTCTTGTATAACTTCCAGCCTTGTGGCTAGTGACTTACGGCTTAGCTTAAGAGTATCATGAAATTAGAATATTTTATTATAATCTGAACAACAAAAAATAAAACAAAGAAAGAACTTTAAACTGGCCCCCTTACACCCACTATCTTACCACACTCGAGGGCCGCCCAAAGGCAGGGACCCGAGCCAGTATAAAGCTGGCTTCAGCTAAAACCAGCCAGTGCATTCGCTTGATACAGGGTCAAGGAAACCAGACGAAATGCTATGTATGAAACTGAAGTTCTCTCTTTTCGTGATTTTTTTTTTTTTTTTTTTTTTTTTTTTTTTTTTTTTTTTTTTTTTTTTTTTTTTTTTTTTTTTTTTTTTTTTTTTTTTTTTTTTTTTACAAATTTTCGTTTGTTAGGAAAAAAGGGACTTGAAGTCGATTATAACTCAAGAGACGTTGCCCCCAAGAAAAAAATGACTGAAACAGATAGTTAACGTTGGTTTGTATCTACCGATTATAAGAAATAAAGTAAAAGAGAGAACATTGCCAGAGGTATCTGGCTTGGCATACATTTTGGTAGCCTCGATGTATACTACACCTGGCTCTACGCCCATGGCCTTGCTCTACGCTTACGATTTGTTGACAAATCTGTTGATTCTTTTTCCTCACAGACGCGAAAGAAAAATCCCGTGAAAAAAAAAGGATATGGGAAAGAGAGTGGTAAAGTACTCGAAGAAAGTGAGATTCCCTTCTTGGAAACGGAATGCTCACTCCATATGCATCTGGGAAAACCAAAGCAAGATACGAATTCCAAAGTCCGGAGATTGAGGTTAGGAAACACTTGCTGGAGGTAGTGATTCAGTGAGTGTAAGGCTGGTATCCTGGCAGGTGTTACAAGAGGAGGAAATACTCTCCCTCTCAATGTTAGCCACGGGAGTCATTTTCACCTTTGAGTCTCGCAGCTTCCTGAAAGATTCTGCTCATTTACTTCTTTGGTTGGGATGGGAATTTATGTGTCGTCCGATGCCTCCAATGACTTTTGATAAACCTGAAAACTATCAGCTTTGAGAGATATCAATATTTCGAAATTTCAACCCACGTTTCATGAAAAACATTGTCATGTTTATTGTTGGAAATATAACATTTTTGGCCCGTTTTTTTTTATTAGAAGCCTTGAGTATCTTCATAAAATGAATCATTATCACAAGTTAGTGCCGTAGGTATTAAAACCTCTAGTTTCACAATTTTGACATTTTTTGGGTCTTCCACCTCTACTTCGTGACATTGGGAACTTTCATCCTACAGTATCTTGCGACTTTTTGAGGACATTTGATGGCATGACTGTTGATCAAGTCATCTTTTACACCCTATCTTACTTTATTGATCAGCTGATCTCGGACAATGCATCCGTTTCGTGATGTGCATTGGAATTCATACTTGACATTCATAAACTACTGAGATGAGGTAAATGGCGCGTGCTTCAAATCTTTCGTTACCATTGTCCGAATATTATTTCCCTGTTTGGTTATCAGCAGCATCCAAGGAGTTCCGTCTTTTAGATCACTGTTAGAGGATGTTCTTGCCGCTCCTTCATACACATTTTCAACAGGAAGCTTCTAACACTCTCCTCAGTGTAGGCGGATCTTTCGTTGGTGCATTCTATTTATTTTAGAAATTATGAGTATCCTTCCTTTGTCGATGTCGCCGTCCAGTAACAGGGTCTCTAGTTCTCTTCAATGCTGCTAAATGAATAATAAATGCTCCGTTGTTTCAAGAGGCTATTTTCCTATATCTTATTCTATATCACTGGGTATTACTTTTAGCTTATTTCTTTTTTATTGATTTTATCTGCAGTTCATTTTGATAATATTTTTTAAAAATTCCATTCTTTGAAAACTTGACCATCTAGCTGGTTCTATAAGAGTGTGGGCGCATCAATCTCTCAATGGCATATTTTTTTCGTTCACGTAAATCAGTCTCTGTCATTCTAGGCAGTGGGATGTTTGACCTCTCCAAAGAGTCGGCCAACTATCTACTATTCATCTGCTGTTTAATCCATCCTTGTGTTGCTTTCAGGCTGCGAAATTACATTTGATTTCAAGATGAATAAATAGCTGCGTCACTCTCAGATTTTTTAAGAGGATCTTCCCACCATGTTGGATAGCCAGATAAACAAGGTTTCATTAACTGGTTATCACAGTAACCTGGTGTGACGTCAGCAACGGCCACATCGATGCCAAGGTCAATATGCTCACCGATACCTACACAATCAGAAACGCATAGTACAAGGCTAAATGACAGAAACGCTTCGAAAGTGGAGACTTGGCAAAGTACGAGACAGCAAGACAGTCTGTCCCAAGGACTGACAGGGAGGTAGAAAAAGTGAAACATTCGATGGAGGTCCATATTATGCGTGCGTCGTCAAAGCAAATGTCTGAACAGACAGGAGATATCACCCAACCCTTTTATTCCCAACGCTCCTCTGAAAGGTCACTTGATTAGGGTTGTCATAAGAGAGTGGTTCCTTTCTGGGGTGTCAGTTATGCAGAATCATAATTCCCATTTTGACGATAAAGGATAAAGGACACCATCTGAAAAATCCTCCATTTGTCCTTTGTTATGATGATAATTTCGATGTGTTTAGTATATTTGCTTGTGTTTATGGTAGTATCAAAATAATATATAACGAAAATAAGTAGTTATATTATCTATCGTTTCCATTTCAAAGGGCATTAGGTGAGGTCACCCAGCTTACTGTCTGTTGCCTCAACATCGGAAGTCAAAAGGAATGATGTGATAAGGCCTAGAGAGAGAGAGAGAGAGAGAGAGAGAGAGAGAGAGAGAGAGAGAGAGAGAGAGAGAGAGAGAGAGAGAGAATCTACGGGAATCTTATGGGCTGGCATCTATTATATCCTTTCCGTCGAATAATTTGAGAATAAAAGATGTAAAAACATCATTTAGTCTTTTTAATTGTAGACATGATAACCTCGGGTATTATCTATAACAGTAGAACTGTATCATTTGCACATTTTACATATTTTTCGTTCACGTTTGTTAATGAAATAGATGGTAATACATCGATAGTGCACGTGGTAGACGCCAGAACATTGCTTTGGATTCGGAGGTTCCACCCACCTTAAATTTCCAGTTTTCGATTTGCATTTTCAAGTTTTGCAAGCCAGGTAACTCATATAAACCATTTTAGTGCGTCACTAACACCATCTATCCATTTTAGGTTCTGGGTTGTGAGATGCACTTGGTCCAAGTGGCAATCATATTGCACATTAACCATTGTCTGTGAATTTTAGGGAGTCATTTATTGCAGTTTGCAATTATACTTCTATAGACTGACTTTTCTAAGGCTGATTTATGTTCTGGTAAAGTTAATATTTTTCGAGTCACATATTCGCACTTTTCTTAATAATCCAATAATCCAATAAAAAAAAAATCGTAAAGTTTTGCCAAACTGATTTGGGAGGTGAAGCAAATTGCCGCTAATACTATTGCCATGTCAATTTTAAATCCTAGAAAGTAGGAGGCATACCATCTCTTTTCAAAATGGCGAGCTTTTCACACTCTTCACACATTGTAACTCAACTACTCACTCTAACTGTGCTCAAATCTGTGGACAAAAGACATATAATCTGAATTAAACTTAAGGTTGTTGACGTTATTTTAGTCTTTTGACGGAAGATGTACCTACATGATTTTTCCATATGAGTATAATATACGATGTGAATGTATACGCAATAATAATATGAAAACATTAATGTTTCACATCTTTCGTTCATGCGCACTGAACGTCTTTCAAAATCGATATCAATAAGGCTGAAGTTTGCAGTTGTTTACCTTCTCGTAGCCAATCAGAACGCGCCTTATATCCTCTGTTTTAAGTTCCCATGCGGCGGAATTTATTGATGTATCGTCTGCATATGGAGAAAGCCGAAATTTACCAACAACAGTGAGTTCAGTCGAGAATGAATGGAAACTTCATGGTTCTGGTGCAGAGCTTCAAACCTTAAGGTAGCACTTTGCCTTTAGGCCTCGAGGAGGTTGGAGGAACACCATGGCCTCCAACCACAAATGGTCCTTTTGGGTTACCGTCGATGAACAAGTAACTTCACGACACCAGCAGGCGATCAAAAACTATCTGTCAGTACAATAGGGTAGGGGGGAACTCCAGTATAAGTAATAAGATCACCCAATTCAGTCATTGGGTCTGATACTAGGTACCTAGGTAGTAAATCCTCATTGGGCTTTTCTTTGTGAGAACATTTTCCGCAGTAACTGCTGAGGTCAGCATAAATTGTCACATCAGTAGTAGCTAGGTAGTAGACCTAGCTAGACACTAGGTAGTAACCCAAGCAGTCCTTTCCAAGCCTAGCTAGGTAACTAACATAGGGTGCAATAAGCTTTTCTTTGGCAGTAAAAAAAAAAAAAAAGGAAAAAGGCAAAAAGTAAAAAAGTTTGGGCTAATTAGGTAATGGGTTGCTAGTACTTACCATTTACCTAACACCAGATTTCACAGACTGGTGAAATACCTATGATTCTTATGAATACCTAGGTAGCTACTACCTACTACTACTACCTAGGCTAGTTGCTGTTAGCTACCTAGCTAGGTATATTTAGGTATATTAAAGTCAGAATGTTAAGTTTTTCTTAGTGATCCTGATTAGTAATTTTAGATGTACCTAGTACTACCTATTCGTTTTTTCCAGAAATACCTAAGTTTAAGTATACTATCACCCTAAAAATACAGTCTAACGACAAAAGAGCAACTGGTTTATTATTGATTGGAGAAAAATGAAGAATGTGAACAACAGGAATAGGCCTAAACGGCAACGTAACCTTCCTAACCTAACTCAGTGTGTTGCTGAGTCTGAACCAGACTCTTGTATGTCTGCTCCCTCCAACCATAACATGGCCCAGTTATTTTCAGACACAGGGCAGTGTAATTGAGTAAATAAGCATTTTGAATTAGAATATCGTAGAATCAAAGCAAAGACATGGTACCCAATATCAGAATCAGTTTAAAGACACCCAAATAAAACCATGTTTCAGTATTTAGAAATCTTGGTGTTGTTCAAAACTGCATAATTTGCTTTAGCTATGACAGTGAATTCTTTGTCTCTAAAGAATTAAGAATTTTTTTTTTTTTAACTGCACAACAGATCTGGACACAAACCTCTGGAAATATTATGCAGTAAGACCCACCACATATGCACATAGATGCTGTTAACACAAAAGAATGAACAGTATTAGCCTATTTAGTAATTGAAAATAAGTTACTTTAGAATACTTAATAGAGCACTGAACATATGAAGCTTTGCAGTGACCTCATGTGTTACACCAATTAGCGTGGATGGGAAGAACCATTGCTATACTTGAGAAAAGGAGTCATAATCATAATAATAAACAATTGAGGCTTTGCACTAAAGAAAAATGACAGTTCTAATAAAGAAATCATAGAATATATCAATTACATAAATAAAATGTCTCAAATTAGATATAAATGCTCATTAAATATTGTTTTAAAACTTGTGCATTTAAATAATAAAGGCAATACACCTTTGTCTCATCAAGAGCATGGAGTATAGACTATTTTTCCTAAATTGAGTATCTTGGCATTTTTATGTTTTTGGCTCTCATTATTGATGGAAATTTATTATGTTTATAGTTTCCTTACATAGCTGTAACAGTTATGGAGTACCAATGTGTGAAAAATAGATTTTTGGTTATGGAATCAGAAAAGCGAGTGAATAGCATTATCCTGTGAGGTTACGTTGGATAAAATATTTTATGCTGAATGCATGAGAGATCTAGTGAAAGGTTTTCATACTGGACCAGTATGTGTCATTAAAGAAATACTGTAAATAGTACTATTAAACTTATAGTCTAATGCAATACAAATGTGTAGAATAATTCTGATCGTTTTTTATATGATTGTAACTAATAACTAAAACTAAAGTTCCACGCTTGCCCCTCATCTGTAAGCCGTTCTTGGCATGCCTTCATTGTTGGAGTATAACAGCAGAAGATGAGGCTGTTCTCAGTATTCTGGATGACACATCTGTTGCTGCTTTACAGGAACACTTAGCCAAGGCTAAGGGGTCCCTGCTCTTGCTGCTGCCATTATCCGGCTAAGGAACTTGACTCGGTCAAGCCTCTTGTAGCAGACATCTTGCAGATGAGAGAACCCTTATTGTATTGAGTACAGGCTATACTCAAGTGGTGCCTCGGCCTGCCTTGTCTCTGTCTCTAGATTTAGCTGAGGAAGGTGACACCTGTGGACAGTAAGGTGAAAAAATCCAGGCATTTATATATCTTCATCCTTCTCTTCCTTCTTTGTTTGCCTCTTCATTGTCCCACAAGAAGAAGAGGAGGAGGTGTTCTTGGGAGCCCTCTCACAAGAAGCTCCACTAGTGAGCACCTTCCCTCTCTGAAGGTTTTTGACTGCATTCCATCACCTGTAGTTGGGAAATATGCTGTGGAAAGGGTTGACAGCAAGTTGTCCTAATGTGCTCTTGGCCTAGCGTCTCAAAGGGTTCATGTATGAGAAGTTACCACTGTATAATACAGTTGCGTATTATTGTTATCCGTGTGTATTTGTGTGATCATGTGGGTCATCAATGATTCCTGGTTCAGACCAACTGTTTCTCCAAGTAAGCACATCTACAATCATCATTGAAGTAAACTTTGTCCTCATTATGAAACTGTCATTTAAAGAACCAGTAGGCTCAACATCGTTGTACAACTGTAACCAATGAAGATGTGAAGATCACTCATTTGATATATATTTTACAAAAGCATGCGACGAGAGACAGCTCACTCAGTTTTAATAATTAACAAAAAGAACTTGTTCAGAAGATTGTAGGCCCTGGCTGTCTGTAACAGAAACAGAATTCAACCACTCCTTATGGCGAGTAGTAAAATTGCCGACAGATGCAAAAGGGTCATTTCTATTATTTTTTCCTATATATTTAGTTTTATGGTTATTAGAAGACACTCAAAATTAGTATCCTAGTTTTATGATTGAAAGAGTAGTAAGAGATGGAAGAGAACATTTAGATTGGAGTAACGATAGACAGTTGACTCTTAGAATATTTATGCCAGTGAGACAGATTAATCAGCAAAACACCATAAGATTTATAAAACTTGCTTTATTGAGTGCATTATATGTCTCTAGAGATAGAACTCATAATAAATCTATAAAAAAGAAGTACTACTAATCAGGACAGTATACACCATTGGTTTAAATAGGATTAGATGGAGAAAGGTTTATTGAGGCTAAATCTTTAAAATGCATATTTAGGAACACTTAATACCCAATACACAGTCAGACAAGGGGCTGACTGAATAGATTTGGAAATCAAGAAGATGTAAATTGAATATGAGTTTAGTGAAATATGCTATGCTGTACTGACATGAGTCATGGTATTGCTGTGTAACTACTGTATAAAAGTTTTAGCTGATTTGAGAATAAAGCTTTAGAAAGAGTAAGAAATGATATGATAAGGGAAATTAACAGAAGTTTCCATATGTAAACAAGCTAAAATGAGAAAGAAAGAAGGCTTAGACAGTCCTTACAACCCCTGGGATAACAGCACTGTGCCGAATAGCATTAGATGGGCTCCTGTGAGCACGAGAAGACCTGGACAGCCCAGAGCTACCTGAATGAGAAATTTGAGAAGGAATAATAACTGGGGTTGCCTAGACTATCTAGGCTACCTGAAGATCCTGACATGGCTTTGGCTAGCCTCTGAAAATTATACTAGCTTTATAAACTTTTTAGAATCTAGAGAAATAAGACTTATTCCTATTTTCTTATTACATATAGTAATTTATGTTGAATACAACATAAAATATGAGAAACAACTTCTTCACAGCAGCATAGCCTACCGACTCTATATTTTCTTGATCAAGTAGGTAACTATAATCAAATATAAGAAAATCAAAAGTATTGCATGTTTGTATAGATTAATGAGTACTTTGTATGTACCAGTGTAACAAGAAAATGACAAAAAAAAAAAAAAACAGATTATCAGGAATTTGAATAGTAGTGCTCATGTAAGTGTGATGCTACCACACATCACATATGGTATACTCTCTTGTTAGTTGTATTATCTGTTAATCCATTGACAGTACAATACGTACTTCCTCCATGTCTGATTGATTCTTCCCGTCTCATTGTTTGCTCATACTCTGCAAGTCTTGGAATTTCCAGCCTCTGATGTACCTTATCTTGCTGCAGCTTCCTCATCCAATCCAATGCTTTGATTTTTATTTTAACAGTGAATTTCAAACATGTAATCTCTACTGTATGCTTTATTCAACCTGTACCTAACCTTTCTTTTGGTTCCCTCTAAATTCCAGCCTCTCAATTCAGTAAATACCACATCACCAGAGTAACAGAGGTTGTATCTCCTCCAGGGACTGCTCCTGTAACAAAATCCTCCTTTATTTGTTCAATATTAGTTCTTATTTTGGAAGATGGACAATCGGAATCCCTTATTCCTTTGAAACTTTGCAATTCTGTGTAACTTTGACAAAAGCTAGATAGATTTTGACATATGAGGTATGGTCATAAAGTATCAGGATTGGTGCTCTAAAAAAGAAAACTTCGGCACACACCATTGTAGCATTCAATTTCCTTCAAAGCAGTATGTAGTCCTATTCAGAAACCAGACACTATCCAGCGCTGTTTCCATTAATGGAAGCATTTATGTCACTTGTTTTCTGGGATAATCAGCAGCTGCCTCGTCATATTCATTTGGACCTCCTCGAAGTCTTGGAATCTTCCCTGTAAATGGGATTTGATTTTTGGAAAGAGGAAACTTTCCAAGAATGAGATGTGGGGAATACAGTGGCTGTCAGACATGGGGGATGTTGTGCTTGGCCAAATTTTGCTCCACAAGTTGTGCAGAATAGGCAGGTGCGTTGACTTGGTGCAATTGCCACACACCAGATGCATGCAGTTCTGGCCTTTTCTGATGAATAGCATCCTGCAAATGCCACAACACATCACAGCAGTAATCCTTGTTTACTGCCTGACCAGGTGGAGCATTGTAGTCAAAGAAAACAGTTTGGTCAGACTCCCCACCCCCACACCCCCCCAATGGGTAAGTCTCCTATGTAAAGAATGAAGTTTTGTATTTGTGCAGGAACAAATAGCAAATTTTAAAGTATTATGTATTTTTCTTAACATAAAAAACCTGAAGTTCTTTATATTTATGGCCCATCTCAGCCACCCCTCATTCTGGTACCTGGGCCAAAAGGCAAAGTGGAGTGCAGACTGATGAATGGTCAGAACTTCCCCCCTACTGTCTTTAGTTAATGACCTTGTGTTCGCAAGCTAAATTCTATGTAAGGAACTTCAGGATTTAACTGGATCCAGCTAGGTGCTAGAAATTATCCAATTGTTAAGACCTCAGGTTTGTAGCTATGAAAAATACAAATTGTCTTAGAAAATGTGTCATTTTTTTGCTTTTAGATTTTTAATGGGAAAGAATATAAATTGTTTACTTGTGAAAAAATACTACAGGTAAGAATAACTTTAAATTCTCTGTATCTCTTATTTTAGGACTGGTGCGTGAGTGGCAGTGAAATTCCAATATGTAAGCGATGTGGTCGAAACAGTCATTAGTGGTCAGATTTATGCACCCTTAGAAGGTGGATTATATCACAGAACACTCCTATTTATTTGCATGTGTAACCCAAGAGTGCTGGAACCGTCCACATAGGTGAGTAATTTTAAGAAATATTGAAAAGTACATTTCATATGATTGTACTATGTACATATACACATATACGTACAATGGATCCCCCCGTATTCGTTGGGGATGCGAGTAGGTAAAATCCGCAAATACTTAAAACCCCTCTGGAAATGCTTAGAACTGCCTATTTTGATACTTCAAACACAAGAAAAACCCTCTTGCTTATACCTGAATATTTTAATAGTTTTATCACAAAAAAGTACATTGAGTCATGAAATTGATATGAAAATACAGTAATTAGTGAATATATTTCTCTGTGAAAAATACCACAAATAGGCAAATTTCTTGCAAATAAGTTAGATATAATCCACAGAGAAGCCCACGAATAACAGAGTGTGCGAATCTTGAGAATGTGGAAAATGGCGGTCAACTGTACTGTGATGGTTATCTGTATAGAGGGAACTCTCCTTTGCAATATGTTTATATATAATGGTTAAATTAGCAGTTTTAACATATGAAGGTGGAAAGTTTACCATTACCTCTTCCCTGTAATTTATAAAGTAATTCTTTAATTTTTCATCATTAGTCTTTGATTTATAGGATTGTTAGTAATTTTCCATATTTGCAGGCAATTAAATGCAGTACCAAACCCTGTTAAGTGACAACAGGCTCACTTAATATGATATAGCATGTTTGGAAATCTATCCTTTCCCAAAGATAGAGGTTCAGATACTTCAGAGTATAAGTTGAACCATTTCTCTTGCTGGAATTCAAAGGAAGGGCAAAGTCTGCCATAGACAAATATATCTGTACTAAAAATTTAATATGAATTACTAGTCAGAAATTGGACAGTGTACTTGAAGTTGTTACTTCAGAATAAATTGCAGAATAAATGGAACAATATTTGTGATACTAATGAATTACAATTCCAACAAAAACAAGCTGATGCTATAAATTTGTATGAGAATTGGACATAGTAAATGACATGTTTACTTAAAATTTGTTGTTCGCCATTAGTTTTATGCTTGATTGTAGCTAATGTAATTTACAAGTTATAGTTGAGCATATTTTTTAAAAATTTTGTTATAATTGTAAATATGTAGTATGGCTCATCATTTTCAGCTGTAATCAAAGTTTTTGAAAAGATTTTACTTCTTAAATAAAGTATAAATGTAGTTTCATGGTAGTCCTTTAAGAGTTTATTCATTTTATGGTTTGACTTTTTAGCAGACTATATTTTAAAATCATATCAATGTGATTTTGGAGATCTTCAAGAAATTACTATGGAGTCAGCATTCAACTTATAGAGTAAATAAAACTAGAACACTTATAGAAGTGTTATCCTAATGATTTAAATTACAGCACAGCAAATTGCTTTCATCAAGTTTTCCTTGAAATAACCTACTACTTGTTTACTAATGATTTTTACTTTAATTTATCATAATCTGTATAACTTTGTTGAAACAGTGAAGTATCCATCTTATTTCTAGTATTTATCAAACTGAAGAAGGTTCCAGTGTTTACTTTCCTTCAGCTATGTGAAATCTTAAATTTATTTTACTAACAATCCATGATTAATAGTTTCTTGAGCACTTCAGCTTTCTAACACACTTGATTAAATTCCTTATGGTACAAAGCATGTGGCATCTGGACCCTTTCATATGTCTGCCAAGTTATTAAAAGATAGAATCACCCAGTCTGTTCCCTTATTGCAAGATAACTATGGATTTTCTTTTGACCTCAGCCTTTCTGACAGTCTTTTTGGTGCTTTCACATTTATTGTCAGCTTGATTTACCTCAAACTGTTGTTTACACAGATAAAAGGACGTATTCATATAAGTGATATGGATTCATTTGGCATGGACATTTAAGTCCTCTATATGTAATTGATATCTGTTTCAAGAGTTAATTTTAAAATTCTGTTTGTTCTCAAATCCACCAAAGTTAGCTTAGGCATCCAGCATTGTAGTTAGCCTGCATCATATTATAGTGCATAATGAAGTTTTAATCAAGAAAATTTTGTTTCGGTTCATATAACAAAGTAGTACATTTGTAATAAACAAAAAACTTATATTTTTCCAGAGAAAAAGTGGCAGTGAAATGAATGAACTCCCCCCCCCCCCACCCCCCCCACCCCCCCCCCCCTGCCCAACCAGTCAGATCATATTGAAATTAACTTTAAACCAAGACTTAATTTCACAGTGCTGCCTTTGATTGTGCAGATAAGAAGACCCAAGGCAATGCCAATAATTTTTCATGCCTCAAAAAAAACAAAAAAAAACTGGTATCATGTTTTTACAAAACTCATGAATTTTCAGTAGAAAAAGTGGACATATATGTAACCTGAACTTTCTCACTGTCTGAACACTTTCAGACTTGACAGATATTAGTTGTACAAACAGCAGTACTAGCTAGTTCAAGTAGTAAGTAGAATAGTATTTAGGATGAATCTTACCTGTTGTTAAAAGATAGCTTATATCTCTGCGCAAATAGGCGAATCGGCATTCAAACAAAGAAGATGACTGAATGGCTGATCCAAATGAGTGTCGGGTACACCTGTTCCCCACCAAGTGTTTTGAATATTTTAGCTCTTGTCAGAATTCTTCTTGCTGCCATTATATATAGGTGCTCATTGGTGTTTCATGGTTTTGGCTGTTTGCTGCTTTCACATTACTGTACATTTATTTTTACTAGGGCACCATCCACTGGAATTAAGGCTTAGGACATCAGGTTCTGTAGGGATGATTACTTTATTAATGGGATACAGAGGCACACTGTGCCAGCTGCCCAGGTATAAAGTGTGATCTTGAGAGTAGATGTTGGAAATGTATGGATTTTTGAAGGACTTCATGCTTAAGTTCGTTAGTTGAATTGAGTTGAATATAGGATTAGGCCAAAGGTCCAAAGGCCAAGCACTGGGACTCATGAGGTCATTCAGTGCTGAAATGAAAATTGACTGTAAAAGGTTTGAAAGGTGTCACAGGAGGAAAACCTCGCAGTTGCACTATGAATCAAGTGTTAGTAGAGGGTGGAAAGTTTGATGAAGAAAGAGAATATGAAAAGTGGTACAATAAAAGGAACAAAAGTGGGTTGTAGCTAGGGGCAAAAGGGACGCTGCAAAGAACCTTAAATAATGCCTACAGTGCAATGCATAAGGTCCACTGATGGCACTAACCCGCTACAGGGTTAAGTTCGTTAGTATAGGAAGAGAAGGGAGGCAGGTCAGTCATCTGTAATTATCCTTTCTCATTGTTATGTTGAATTATTAAAGAAGTAGATTAAAACTTTTAACCCATCAGTAATTTTTTATCCTTTTCTTCCTTCAAGTTCTACTGCACACAGCACTGCCTGTTTTATGAGAGTTAACAGGCTTGGTTCATTGGATGTGTCCAGTAAAACATACAGATACAACTTACCTGTAGGCCCAATTAGTGCTTCATTTACAGTTGTTGACTTGTTTGCAACCTGTTTGTGATATGAATTCAATAAGTTGCTGGCATGTGTCTATGAAATGTTTTATTGTAGTGTAATTGTACCCTGAGATCAGATTAATGTTACTTTTTTTTTTTTTTTACAAAAGGCTTAGGAGTTTGAGTCACTCAAAGTCCATAAATGTGATTAGTTGTATATGAGTGAGGGTTAGGTATGAAAAGTAATTTTGTTCATGAAACTTACCTGACAGATATATATATAGCTGTATTCTCTGAAGTCCGACAGAATTTCAAAACTCCCGGCACACGCAGTGGGCGGCCAGGTGATTAGCACCCATTCCCGCCGCTGGGAGGCGGGTATCAGGAACCATTCCCATTTTCTATTCAGATTTTCTCTGTCGCCGGTGCTGTAAACAACTGTTTCCAGTACCTCCGCCTAGGATTTTGAAAACTTCTTATTTGCCTTGAGTATCCTGATTGACTTTTGGTTTTTTGACTGGATTGGTGGCTTGGCATACGTGATAGTGGTTTGATTTGGATTTTGGCTTTGACTTCTCTTTAATAAGATGTCTGGATCTAGTTCTACTAGTTTCAGGTGTGTGTGTGGAAGAATGTAAGGTGAGGCTACCGAAAGCTTCGGTAGACCCTCACTCAGTGTGCACGAAATGTCGAGGTCATGTTTGTTTGTTGAACGATAGATGCATCGAGTGTGAAGATTTGACCGATCTTGAGTGGAGGGCGTATGATTCTTATATACGAAAACTTGAGCGTGATAGAATCAGGAGGTCTTCCTCCAATAGTGCTTCAATTAATAGAAGTCAGGGTAATGATTTGTCTCCAGCGAACCCCCCTGTAGATTTTGTTGAACCTAACCCCGTAATATTGCCTTCGGGCAATCAGGAGGTGTCTACAAAAGGAAACGTACTCTCTACGATCATGGAGTCTATTCGTGCCCTGGAGTCAAAAGTGCTCGCGCTACAATCGGATGTGTTGAAGTGCAATGAAAGTGTTGGTGCATCTAGTGTTGTGGAGGGGGCGTCAGATCAGTCCCATAATGCCTCCAGGTCTAGACCTCTGTCTGACTCCCAGGACATAGGGAGTGGGCAAGTCGAAAGCCGAAGGAGGGTTACAGGAACTAAATACTGGTCTGATGTCCCTTTGGCAGAACCTGTGGACGCTTCCCAGGCTGCCAAGGATCGTGCGTATGCACGAATCCTTAGAGAATGTTTCTCCTCCTCCGAGGTGTCCTCCCCTCACCGGGGTTGGAGCACTCGGAGGGCCTCTCACGAGGAGAGCGGCAAGGGCGCAAGATGTCGCACAGGCGGCCGTCGTCCTTGTCGCCCTCTTAGTGGAGAGGGTTATAGAGAAGAGGACGCTTCATGTCCTCCCTCTCACCTACTTTTCAATCATCTCCTGAATATTTTGAAGCCTTCCCACCACAGAAGAGGACCAGAACTTCATCGGAGGAGGACGCTTTTGAGCGCTCAAGTCGCTCTAAATTTGTCCCTGAGATAAAGGAGAAGGCATCCCCTCGCCCGTCTTCCTCTCACAGGATTAGTCCTCCTCCTGATCAGTAATCTTCTCCGTCAAGGGAGATACTTATGAATATGCAAAAACAGTTGGCGTCCTACTTTGTAAAGAGAGAGGCAGAACCCTGTCGTCGGAGAAAGGATTGGTGGCTGCTTGTTAAAAGAACCAGGCAGTCCCCTGCTCCTTCTCCTCGTTCGTCGACCTCTTCGTCGCCTTCTAGATCCAGCCGACTCATTCGAGAACGCGCAAGCGTTCTTTTTGAGAGAGCGTCTAGGAGTATAAACGAACGTGACAAAGACGCAAGTTGTCGCACAGGCGGCCGTCGTCTTTGTCAGGAGGTCGTGAACGCCCAGAAGTCTCCGACTGACGATCATCGATCGAAGTTTGCCACTCGCGCACGTCAAGAACAGAGCGAGGCTCGCCAAGATCAAGACCCTCGTAAGGACGTCTCTGGATACGCACGACGTTCTATGCACGATAGACATCCTGTACATCTAGACGATCACCAGGAGGTTAATGAGGATAATGTTAAAGACGCTCGACGTCCTGCTTTTCGATACGTTAATCAGGACGCTTTTGAGGAAGCTTCCAATGACATTCGACGTCCTACTCATCGAGGCGCTTGCCAGGACGCTCGTGAAGACGCTTCAGAGGACGCTCGGCGTCCTACGCATCGGGACGCTCGGAAGGACGCCTTGGAAGATCATATAAGTCCTAAGCGTCATGAAGCTAAGAATGATGGACGCCCTATGCATAAAAACGATACTCTTCAAGACGTTCCGCAGGATGTTCCCTTCCAGGAACTTAAAGTGTCGAAATTAGCGGTGAAACAGACCCGAATTTCTACTTCTAACCCTACTTCAGACAGAGGCACCCTCTTGCGAACAGGGCCTCAGGGATTGATTACATCACGGTCTTTTAAGGACGCTTCTGCTATTACTAGAGAAGAAGGAGAATCGTCTAGTGACTCGTCCTGCGGACGATGAAGAGCTGATAACGTCATCCACCTCGGATTATAAGACGTTAACTCATCTCCTAAAAAACTTGTTTCCCAATAAGTTCCAGGCACCGGTTCCTTGCTCTCCGCCTTCACAGTTGGCCTTATCGAAGACCAGGAAAGCACCTGGCTTCGTTAAAATGGCCACTTCGCTCTCTGCGAAGAGAGCATTTAAAAGAATTCAAGATTGGATGGACTCCAGGAAGGCGAAAGGCAACACTTCCTTTGCTCTTCCTCCATCGAGGCTAAGCGGGAGAGCAGGAATCTGGTACGAAACGGGAGAGGAAGCGGAATTGAAAGCTCCATCTTCCTCCCAAGGGGACTTCGCTAACTTAGTTGATGCTCCAAGGAGGTCGTACCTTTCATCGGCTAAAGTTTCCTGGACCATGTCGGAAATTGATCACCATCTGAAAGGGATCTTCAGGACTTTGGAAGTATTTAACTTCCTGGATTGGTGCTTGGGGGCCCTGGACTTACAATCCAGAAGCCCAGACTCGATTTCATTGGAAGAATTATCCAGCGTGTTAGCATGTATGGATAGGGCAGTAAGGGATGGCTCTGATGAACTGGCATCCCATTTCGCTACCGGACTCCTGAAGAAAAGAGCTCTATACTGCAGTTTTGCAGCAAAATCAGTGTCTTCAGCGCAGAGGGCAGAATTGTTGTTTGCCCCTTTTTCTTCACATCTTTTCCCTCAGTCCATGGTAAAAGATCTGTCAGTTAACCTGCAGGAAAAGGCGACGCAGAACCTCTTGACCCAGTCTTCCAGACGTCCTGCAGCCCAGGACTTCTACCTTAGCCCCCCCACACAAACCCCCAAGAAGAAGTTTAAGCCCTTTCGTGGAGGACCTTCCTCGAGAGCTTTCCTCGAGGAAGGGGGTTCTCTAGAGGCAAGGTCTCCTCAAAAACAAAAACCGAGGAAGAAATTGACATTGCCCTTCAGAACACCGGTCGGAGCGAGGACTCGCATTTTTTGCTCATGCATGGAGAATAAGAGGGACGGACACCTGGTCCCTCGATATAATCGAGAGAGGTTACAAGATCCCTTTCCTCTCGACACCTCCATTGAGCACGAAGCCCATAGACCTGTCGCCCTCATACCAGCCGGAGAAGCAACAGATATTGCTCGATCTTTTAGATCAAATGTTAGAGAAGAGGAGCCGTAGAAGAAGTGCTAACGTTAGATTCCCCAGGCTTCTACAACAGGTTGTTCCTGGTTCCGAAGCAGTCTGGGGGATGGAGACCTGTCCTGGACGTCAGGAGGTTGAACCTTTTCGTGAGAAAAGAAAAGTTCAGGATGGAAACGTCCCAGTCTGTACTAGGGGCTTTAAGACCAGGAGACTGGATGGTGTCATTGGATCTCCAAGACGCATACTTAACCACTTCCGATTCCATCCTCAATCAAGAAAGTTCTGAGGTTCGTCTTGAAGGACAGGTTTTCCAGTTCAAGGCTCTGGTGCTTCGGACTAAGTACGGCGCCGATGGTATTCACTCTTCTCATGCGAAATGTGGCGAAAATGGCTTCACCTATCAAAAATAAGGGTCTAGCTTTACCTGGACGACTGGCTAATCAGATCGTCTTCGGAGTTCAAGGTGTCTGGAGGACCTTCACATGACGTTACAATCTGACGAAGGCCCTAGGCCTACTAGTCAACAATTACGAAAAGTCCCATCTGATCCCCATGCAGCCATCGTATATCTAGGGATTCAGATGGATTCAGTGGCTTTTCAAGCTTTTCCATCCCGGGAACGTCAGACAGAAAATGCTTAGCAAAAAAGTGTCAGCTTTCTTGGGGAAGGAGACAGCTCGGCGAAGGAATGGATGAGTCTGCTGGGAAACCATTTCCTCCCGCTGGAGAAGTTTGTTTCCCTGGGGAGGCTGCACCTCAGGCCGCTCCAGTTTTTTCTAGCAGAAAACTGGAAAGACAAGCAAGACCTAGACATGACTTTGAAAACTTCTCAATCGGTCAAGGATCACTGAAGTGGTGGCAAGATCCAGTCAAACTTTCAAAAGGACTGTTCCCCTCAGCCTTATGAGCCCCGACCTAGTGTTGTTCTCAGATGCATCCATGGCGGGCTGGGGAGCAACACTGGGCAAGGAGGAAGTGTCAGGCCTCTGAGAGGGGAAACAGAGGTCCTGGCACATAAACCTAAAGGAGTTGGAAGCTATTCGGTTAGTGCTCCAATTCTTCGAGGAACGAGTGGTTGGCCGAGTTGTCCAGATCAACTCGGACAATACCACAGCTCTTGCATACATAAAAAAACAGGGGGGGACACACTCTCGGTCCCTGTTCGAGATAGCAAGAGACATCCTCCTGTGGGCGAAAGCTCGGAACATAATAATCCTGACGAGGTTCGTTTCAGGAGTGCAAAATGTCCGGGCGGATCTTCTCAGCTGCCAACATCAACTGCTTGCCACAGAATGGACTCTTCACGTAGAGGTCTGCCAAGAGTTGTGGAGACTATGGGGGACGTCCGTTAGTAGGACCTCTTCCGCAACTTCGAAAAACGAAGAGGCTTCCTCTTTATTGCTCGCCGGTTCTCGACCCGGGAGCAATAGCAATAGATGCCATCCTATGGGACTGGACGGGGATGGACGTCTACGCCTTTCCCCTGTTCAAACTTTTAGGAGAAGTAATCAGGAAGTTTGCGGCGTCTCCGGGAGCGAGAATGACACTAATCGCCCCGTTTTGCCCTTCAAGCGACTGGTTCACGGAGGTCATGTCTCTCCTAGTAGACTTCCCAAGGACCCTTCCAGAGAGAGCCGATCTACTCAGACAGCCCCACTTCGAGAGGTACCACGGAAACCTCTCCGCTCTGAGTCTGACTGCGTTCAGACTAGTATTCAAAAGTTGGTCAGAGCGAGAGGTTTTTCAAGACCGGTGGCAAAAGCTATTGCTAACGCTAGAAGAGCTTCCTCTTGAGCAGTTTATCAATCTAAGTGGGCTGTCTTCAGGAAGTGGTGCAGGAAGAAAGGTATTTCCTCCTCCACGACCTCTGTGAACCAGATCGCAGATTTCATCCTGCATCTGAGAAATGTGGACAGGCTTGCAGTGCCCATGATTAAGGGATACAAAAGTATGTTGTCAGCTGTCTTCCGTCACAGAGGGTTAGACCTGACAAACATTAAAGACCTTCACGATCTTTTGAGGTCCTTTGAAACCTCTAAAGTACTGCAGCCTAAGGTCCCATCATGGAACTTAGACGTAGTTCTGAAGTTCCTAATGTCAAGTCCTTTTGAACCTCTGCATGCTGCCTCGTTGAAAGACGTTACAAGAAAGGCGATTTTCCTAACCGCTCTGGCCACAGCGAAGAGGGTTAGTGAAATTCAAGCAATAAGTAGACATGTGGGCTTCAGAGGACACAATGCAGTGTGTTCCCTGAGCCCTTCCTTCTTAGCAAAGAATGAAAATCCATCTAACCCCTGGCCGAAGAGCTTTGAGATCAAGGGGTTAGCAGAGATCATTGGACGAGAGCCAGAGAGAGTCCTGTGCCCTGTCAGGGCTCTCAAGTTTTATTTGGAAAAAACTGAAAACTGTCAGGGTCCTTTGGAAAATCTGTGGTGTTCCATTAAGAGACCAGACTTTCCAATGTCAAAAAATGCACTGGCATTCTTTTTGAGAAGCACCATCAGGGAGGCCCATTCGTCCTGTCCAGTTGGTGATCTGAAACTTTTGAAAGTAAAAGCCCATGAGGTAAGAGCTGTCGCAACCTCAATGGCGTTTCAAAAGAATATGGCACTCAGTCGATATCCTAAGTGCTACATTTTGGCGAAGTAACTCTGTGTTCGCTTCACACTACCTGCGGGATGTGAAGACGGCATATGAGAACTGCGAGTCGCTAGGACCATACATATCCGCAGACATATATTGGGGGCAGGAAGCAGCCACGAATCCATCCTATAGAAAAGGATTAGGTGTGCTTTTAATTTTATTGTGTTGATTTACGGTTGAAGGGTCGGTCGCTTGAGGCGGTCTTCCCTCTCTTTAGCCTTAAAGTTATATGGGACTAACTTTGATAGGTTAGGTCAGGTGGTGGTTTTTAGCTTCGTTGCCCTCAGAGTATGGTCAATATGGTCTATTCGCATTGTGGTCACGCTCCCGTTGACAGATCATCTAGAACTCACCAGCTATACAGGTCACTACCTTGCTGGAGACTCTAGTAAAGCAGAAGCAGACTTGGGTGACAGTAATCACGAAGTCAGCTATGCTAACAGGTAAGGAACCAAGATGTCAATCATCTGCATGTAATTTGTTTCCTAAATCCTTCTATTCTGTCCCTTCCCACCTCCAATGGTGGGATTCAGCTATATACGTACAGTGGTACCTTGAGATACGAGCGTCCTGTGATACGAGTGCTTTGAGACCCGAGGTGGAATTCGGTCCAAATTTTGCCTTGAGACCCGAGCTGTGTCCCGAGATCCGAGTTGGTTCGGGGACGCCACCGCTAGTTGGCGTTCGCGGGCAGCATCAGCTGGGAGCATCCCACGAGCTCACTCGCACGTGTGGCCGACAGATTTAAGTTGTGTTTGTGAGCTGTACTCGTGTTTTCGCTGTTTTTTCACGAATTAGTGAACTTTTTTACCTACCATCATGGGGCCAAAGAAAGTACGTGCAAAGGAGAGTGGCGAAAAGAAGAAGAGAATGCTGCCGATAGAGGTAAAGCGAGAAATAATAGAAAAACATGAGAGTGGTGTACGAGTGATGGAACTGGCCCGGGTGTCATGAGCGTAGCACATCGACCATTTGTACCATCCTAAAGCAAAAGGATGCCATCAAAGTGCAAAAAACAGCTAAAGGGAACTACAATTCTGTCGCAATTAAGGACAAATGTCCATGAAGAAATGGAGAAGCTGCTCTTGGTATGGTTGAAAGAGAAGGAACTAGCGGGAGATACAGTGACGGAGAGTATAATTTGCGAAAAGGCTCGCGTTATTTACGCAGATTTGAAGAAGGAAGAGCATCAACTTCAGAAGGGGAGCAGAAGACACATTTAAGGCAAGTCGTGGGTGGTTCGATAATTTTAAGAAGAGAGAGTGGCATTCATTCGGTGGTGATGGCATGGTGAAGCTGCGAGTGACCGATGTAAAGGGAGCTGAAAGGTACATCGTCGAGTTCGCTGAGCTTATTGAGGAGGAAGGCTACATCCCGCAACAAGTCTTTAACTTCGATGAGACGGGATTATTTTGGAAAAAAAATGCCACGGAGGACATACATCAACCGAAGAGGAGACGAAGATGCCAGGCCATAAACCCATGAAGGACCGCCTGACCCCTTGCATTGTGTTGCAAATGCTAGTGGTGACTGTAAAGTAAAGCCACTGCTAGTCTACCATTCTGAAAATCCTCGAGCCGTTCAAGTCACACAAAATTCTGAAAGAAAAACTGCACGTAATGTGGCGCGCGAATGCAAGGGCATGGGGTTACGCGGCAGTTCTTTACAGATTGGGTAAAACCTCGTCTTCGGTCCTTCAGTGAAGGAATATCTTCAAAAGAATAACCTACCACTGAAAGCCTTATTAATTTTGGATAATGCTCCGGCCCACCCACCTGGTCTTCAAGATGACATTCTCGAGGAGTTCCAGTTTGTGAAAAGTCCTCTACCTCCCACCCAACACGACTTCCATCCTGCAACCAATGGATCAGCAGGTCATTGCAAATTTTAAAAAGCTTTTCACAAAGCATTTGTTCCGCCGATGCTTTGAGAGTTTTGGAAAGAGCATTACAATATCGTCGTATGTTTACGTATCATTGACTCGGCATGGCAAGAGGTAACGAGACGAACCTTGAACTCGGCGTGGAAAAAGCTATGGCCTGATGCTGTTTCAGAGAGGGACTTCGAAGGGTTCGTACCCCAAGCAACGGTGGAGGAGATTGTGTCCCTCGGAAAGTCGATGGGTCTGGAGGTAGATGAGGGCGACGTCAACGAACTCGTCGAGGAACATGAGGAGGAACTCTCAATTGAGGAGTTGAAGGAGCTGCAGGTGATGCAACATATGAAGGCCCTGCAAGAGATTAGCAGCTGTAGCGAGGGGAGGAAGAGCCGGAGGAAGTGATTCCTACAAGTCAAATTAAAGACATGTTAGCAATGTGGGAAACACTTTCGAGTTTCATTGAACAGAAACATCCAGAAAAAGTTTCGACTAGTCGTGCTTCAGCGTTATTTAATGACACTTGTTTGACTCATTTCCGGAACATTCTAAAAGGGAGGCAGAAGCAAAGCTCTTTGGATAAATTTTTGTTAAAGAGAAGCGCAAATGAAAGTGCCGAAAGTGATTCTAAAAGGCAGAAAACAAGTGCTGATTAAACTTACGTATCGCTTAGGTTAAGTTTTAAGTTTAAAGTGCATTAGTATTTTTTCAAATTTAAGTTAAGGAAAGTGCAAATTTTTATTAAAGTTAAGGAAATGCAGTTTTAGTTTACATTTTAATGTTAGTCATTTTGTGTTCGAAAAATGCTGTTACGTAACGGGACTAGCCCCTCCCTGCTCCCTCCTCCTCCTCCGCCACTCGACTCCGTTAGCCAGCCGCACTCGCCTCCTTCAGCAAGGTAAGATTACGTGTTCTTAACTTTTTGTTGTGTTACGTAACTTTGTTATTCATTGCTAAATTTTAGTTTTAGTTTACATTTTAATGTTCATTTTTCATTTTCTGTTAGGAAATTCCTGTTTACGTAACGGGACTAATGTAGCCGTCCACCCACCCTCCTCCGTCACTCGCCTCCCTTAGCCGCCCGCACGCGACTGTCACCAAGGTTAAGATTAAATTAACTTTTTCTTATCTTTATTTTACTTTAATTCTATTCATTACTAAAATATATTACTGATATAATTTTTTGTACTATATTTCTACATTTATATGTGTGTTTTCTCATTATTTACGATGGTTTGGGGGTATATTTCATAGGTCTGGAACGGATTAAATACATTTCAGTTAATTTAAATGGGAAAAATTGATTTGAGATACGAGTTTTTCGAGTTCCGAGCCCGGTTCCGGAACGAATTAATCTCGTATCTCAAGGTACCACTGTATATATATCTGTCAGGTAAGTTTCATGAACAAAATGATATTGTCATGATACAATAAAGTTTGTTCATACTTACCTGGCAGATATATATAATTAAGTACCCACCCACCTCCCCTCAGGAGACAGTGGCATTAGAAAATCTGAATAGAAAATGGGAATGGTTCCTGATACCCGCCTCCCAGCGGCGGGAATGGGTATTAACCACGTGGCTGCCCACTGCGTGTGCCGGAAATTTTGAAATTCTGTCGGACTTCGGAGAATACAGCTATATATATATCTGCCAGGTAAGTATGAACAAACTTTATTGTATCATGACAATATCATTTTTGTTTTACAGAAAGATTGATGTTACTAAAAGTACCGACTAGTTTAGTTTATCTGTTGATTGATTTATTATTTTTTGTATTTATCCCAAATAAAATAATTTTTTTCTTTTTCAAATTAGTTGGACTTGTGTGAGAAGTCAGATAATTGATCATAGTGCTGTGAGAACATCATCTCCACCAAACAAGTCACCATCTTTAGTGAGTTCAAGGGGAGGTGAGACGTGGTTTGAAGATGAAGATGATTGGGGCGGCAATGACAATGATGGAAATGGCAATGCAGATAACTTCAACTTAGCTTCTTCTTCTCAGTTATATTTAGACAACATGGCCAAGAAAGGCAATGACCGAAGTAACCTCAATAATATGAATTCAAATACATCATCAACTATAACTGATGTTGCACAAAGTTTGGAGAGCAAACTTAATATCATTGAAGTAAGTACTTGTTTGTATTTTTGTGGGGATGTTGAACTGTTTCTTTTAGTGGTTCAGATTACAGGCAGTCCCCGGGTTACGACGTTCCGAGGTTACGACGCTTTTTCTTAAATATTCATTGAAAAATCCGCCCTGAGTTACAACGTTTGTTCCGACGTTACGATGCTGATGCTTCCGACGCTCCGAGTTAACGACGCTTTTAAAAAACGCATACTATGATAAAAATCCTTTAAAATTAGCACAGTATATTAATAAAAATAAGTTTTCATACAATCCACTTACCTGTCAGATATATACATAGCTAAGACTCCGTCGTCCCCGACAGAAATTCAAATTTCGCGCCACTCGTACAGGTAGGTCAGGTGATCTACCTGCCTGCCATGGCGGCAGGACTAGGAACCATCCCCGTTTTCTAACATATTTTTCTCTGTCGCCGGTGGTATCAACATTGTTTGCTATTACCTCCTGACTTGAGATTTCAATTATTTCATCCTTTGATCATCGTTTCTCGGCTTTTTGGTGACGTATCTGGATCGTGTTTTGGCATTCGCTACTGTGGACTGTTTTTGGAATAACTCTTTTGGATTTTTCTCAGTATGTCTGATTCAAATGTGAGTGTGAGAATGTGTGTGAATGTAGGCTGCAGGGTGAGGATACCGAAAGCTTCGGTTGATCCTCACACTGTATGCCGTAAATGTAGGGGGTTTCAGTGTTCTGCTAATAATACTTGTAAGGAATGCGAGGGATTAAATGCAGAAGAGTGGAAGACTTTGACTTCTTATTTGAAGAAGTTAGAGAGGGATAGGGTTAGACGTCCTGAAAGGTGTGAGTTCAAGGCCTATTGAGCCTTTCACGGATAATTCTAATCCTACTGATGTAGATTCTCCTATGTATCTCATTCTCAGAGTGCTCTTTCGGATTCGGCCTCGGAAATCGCCAATCTGAAAGCTACAATTAGAGACATGAAGTCCAAGATGGCTGACTTCCAAGGTAAGGCTAGTGAAAGTGAGCATTACAGTGAAGTGAGTTCTCCCAGTGTTGTGGAGGGGGCGTTTGATCGTCCCTGCGACGCTCCCAGGCCTAGACCTCTTCCAAGCTCCCTCCCATGCCCAGAGGAGAAGGAAAGTCGAAAGCCTTAAGGAGGTCGTGGGGAATCCCCAACGGTCAGACGTCCCATTCAGCTAGCTCTGCTTCGTGGCAGGCGGCTCAAGGGCGCTATAGAAAAAGCGTCCTTCGTGAGTGTTTCTCGTCCTCTCCTTCTCCCTCACCTAAACGAGGGTGGAAGGAGTCGAACTTGTCGAGACCGCTGAAGCGTCATATGAAAGAACCTGAAATAGATTCTAGCCCAGAGCGCTTCTCAGATGACGCTCCTTCTTCTATTAAGGGTATCGGCGGCCTGTAATTTTGGCGAAATTGGCTCAAATTCGTGAAAATGAGTTATTGTCATATTTCCATACATCTGGGTCCCGGCCATTGCCACACGTAAGATAATATCGATACGAAGCTTTTTAAATGGTTTAAAGGCCACGTCTAAGTAGAAAATTAAAGGGGTCTGTTAGGGAGGGGGTGGTTTTACTATTTCATTTTCCATTTATTCTTTTAAGATTTGAGTTTCTTTTCATTGCATTTTGTTTCGTATGCCGTACAATATGTTTTCCTGATAAAGATGGCAACTCTTCCCATGACTGAATAACGCGAGCCACTTGTCTCGAGAGAGAATTCTTGTATTTTTTTATGCAATCGTGTAGTTGTTATTTTCAATCAACTGCAACACTTCCTGAGACTTTTAGACATCAATTGTGTATTATATATACTACTAACATGCCAAAAAAGAAGTTTAGTAAACTAAGGGAAGCAAACTCTCATAATATCAAAACTTATCTTGAAACTAAAAGCATAGAGAGCTAATGTAGCTTCCGACATGTCGCCACCTGCCATGTGTGCTGAAGAGATGCCAAATACTTCCTATTACGAAGCTCCAAGGGAAATCTATTATACCTTTGCACAAATATATCAAGATGATGATGATGATGGTACCGACGACTTTGTTTTGAAGTTATCTGATGATGAGGAGGGGGACGAGGAAGAGAATGAGCATTTTCAAGATGTAATTGCTGTCCCTAATGTAGCAGGTGATGTCAGTGTTTTATCAGGAGCCAACCTAAGGAGTTTTTTTTATGAGAAGTTATATGACTGAAAAAGAAGACGTTCTGAATGTAAGCAATGATGGAGAAATAGTTTCATTACCCTTGAGAGCTCTAAAAGACGCTTTTAGTTCGACGTATTGCGGGCAGTGGGACAGCAATATAACACTTGAAATTGATGAAAACAGTTTTGATGTTGACTTGGAAACTAACGTGTAAGTGTGAGGTGCCAATCTGAAAGTGTGAAAACAGAAAACATATCGTGAAACAACAGCTTCATTTATATATCAAAACATATTGCTGCAATGGAACATAATATCGGCTATGCACCAAGTTCATTGCTGTCTATTATGAGAAAAACAACAGGAGAAAACCTGAAAGGCCTTCAAATGAAAGAGAAAACCAGGAAACGAAGGTCTGCTATGCATTCAAGAAAGCAAAAAGAAGCAAAGAACATCAAAAGGAGGATATGAAGGAGGGGCTCATTAGAATTCTTGGTAGCACAAGAGTAGAGTGGCGTTCTACGATAACCCCCAAAAATAATATAAACTATTTTCTATAAGTTATAAATGTTTTTTTTTTTAGAGGGAATAATATCTCTTATAATAAAAGAAGGAAACAGACGCCTTGTAAGGCTTTTCCAAGAAACTTTTTATTTTCTTCTAAAAGCAAAATAATTGGTTAGCAAACTTTAACTGCGTTTTTCTCAAAACATACATTTTCTACATTCAAATTCTAAAAACTCCCTTATTTATAAATGGATTTTAATAATCTAAAAAGCAATTGGAATAAAGATAGTGAGAGAACACATCGGCAAATTTATTTTTCTTTTTTTTCTCAAAAAATTTTTTTCCACCAATATTTAATACATAATTTTAGGGTGATTTTTTATTGAATTTTTAAAAATATTCTTTTTAAATAGCACACATCACATATTGGATTTCTGAGTTTGCCGTTTTATTTGATAGGTATTAAACTTTCTGCCATTACTTTTTTCTTTAAATGGAATGATAAATAAGGAAGGAGATACACTTTAAAAAACAAATAAAAAATGCTATGTTTTAAAGAAAAATATTTGTTAAAAAAAGAGTTTTTATCTAATTCACCTGAAATTTTGTGTGCATCTTTAGTCAAACTAGAGGTAACACCTGTGCAAGTTTGAACACCGTCACTCAAAATTAACCCCCGACCCCGCCGATACCCTTAAGAAAGCGAAGGTGGCGTCAGCGTCACCTGACAGTACGCAGAAGTACCCTTTCCTTCTTCTCCCCCGAGTGATGACGAAAGGCGTCATGCAGTGGACGTGGGAGAAAGCGTCAAGGAGGATAATTATGGCAGTTCAAGAGCAACTGTCTCTCTAGTGGGAGTTTTTAGCGCCTCGTCGGAAGGACGTGACGCTTCCAATTAAGAAGTCTCGTCCTCTCTCACCTGCTCAACGAGAAGCGTCATGCAGACGTGAAACTGCTAAACGTCTTACAGAAGCTTCGAGTTCGAGAACGAGAACGGTGGCTTACGAAAGTTTCGTAACGCCAGAGAGACGTAAGACGTCTTTTAGACGTGAAGCGTTATTGAAATCGGATCATAGACGTGACGCTCCGACCAATATTGTGACGGCCAAGTAGGACGCCTTTGGAGAGCGGAGCGTCTTCCAGGCGCGAAGCGTTATCAAGACGTCAGCAGACAAGTAAGCGAGAGACGTCAGCCAGGACGCTTGGCGAACGGGAAGCGTCATACAAGCGGGAAGCGTCTTCTAATTTTCAAGAGAAGCCTGAGCTTGTGGCGCCTTCCAAGACTATTAAAGCGGGAAAGAGGAAAGGTTATCATTCCCTTAGCCCCTCTCCTATTAGGAGTTTGTCTCCTCCAGAAGAGGAACGTACGGAAAGGAGAGCGGAGACTCATGTAGATCCCGAGTTGGAAAGAAAACTTCGGATGATGAATATCAGGGAAGAGAAGGACTGTCTAACTATAAGGTTTTGACTACCTTGCTTCTTGAGGAGTATGGAGACGAGTTGACTCCTGCCGCTCCTCCTTCTCCGCGCGCTCGTCTTTTTCAAGTGCTAAGACGAAGAAGCCTTCGTCTTTCTCAAAATGAAGCCCACCATTTCGATGAAGAGGGCCTTACAATCCTTAGACTCATGGATGAAGTCTAAGAAAGACTTAGTGAGAACAGTCTTCTGCATGCCTCCAGCAAGATTAGCTGGGAAAAGAGGCATTTGGTATCAGACGGGAGAGAATATGGGTATTGCTCTCCCTTCTACATCGGAAGCAGATTTTTCGACCTTAGTTGACGCTTCACGTCGACAAGGTCTCAATTCGGCACGAATTACGTGGGGAATTTCTGAACTGGACCATCTCCTCAAGGGACTCTTTCATGTATTGGAAGTCTTCAACTTCTTAGATTGGGTCCCTTGGGGTGATGTCCAAGAAAGCCCATGATTCGGAAGGAATCGACCTGGAACGCCCTGTATGCATATTGTCTTGTATTGACAAAGCGGTACAGGATGGCTCTTTTGAAATCTCATCATTATTTGGAGCAGGTCTTCTAAAGAAGAGGACTGTATATGGGGCCTTCTTAACCAAGGCAGTCTCACACGCTCAGAGGGCAGCTCTACTGTATTCGCCTCTATCTGACTTTTTGTTCCCTTCTCAGTTAGTGAAGGACATTGCGCATTCTTTAACTGAGGAAGGCGACTCAGGATCTTCTGACGCAGTCAGCAGAAAGAAAAAGAAACCGTTTCTGCATCGGACAAGAAATGGACCTAGTACATCTGTTCAGCCCTTTCGAGGTGGTCCGACCTCCAGACCTCCGCAAGAAGGAAGGCTCCGGAGAAGAGAGGTTAGGTCTGCCTTTCGTCCCTTTGGGTTTAAAAGGGAAAATGAAGATTCTCTCCTCCAAGCACCAGTAGGTGCCAGGCTCCTGGGATTTGTGGAAGCCTGGACACTGATAAACGCAGACGCGTCTTCATTGGCTATCATAAGGAAGGGATATCGTATCCCTTTCCTGAACAACTCCTCCACTAACGTCAATACCAAGGGAACTATCAGCCAAGTACAAGGATCCTGTGCTGAGGGATACTCTTTCGATCGATGGTGGAACAAATGTGGGACAGAGAGCGATAGAACTAGTACTGGATCAAAACTCCGGGTTTTACAATCGCCTTTTTCTGGTTGCGAAAGCCTCGGGAGGCTGGAGACCAGTACTGGACGTCAGCTCTCTGAACAAAATTTGTTCAGAAGGAGAAGTTCTCCATGGAGACTTCTGCTTCAGTCCTAGCGTCATTACGACAAGATTGGATGGTGTCTCTAGATCTCCAGGACGCCTACTTTCACGTCCCGATCCACCCTTCACGAAGAAGTACCTCCGTTTCATGACGGGGGGGGGGGGAAGGATCTTTCAGTTCAGAGCCTTGTGTTTCGGCCTGTCCACAGCTCCTCAGGTCTTCACAAGCCTGATGAAGAATGTGGCGAGGTTTCTTCACCTCAAAGGAGTAAATATCTCTCTGTATCTGGACGACTGGCTCATCAGGGCCAGATCAGAGAGACAGTGCTTGGAGGACCTAAAGTTAACGCTAGATTTGATCAAAGCGTTGGGATTGCTCGTGAACCTCGAGAAGTCTCAGCTGATCCCCAGACAGGACCTAGTCTATCTGGGGATTCGGATGGATTCTCGGGGTTTTCGAGTATTTCATTCGCAAGAGAGAATCGCAAAAGGTTTGCGGATAGTCTCTCTCTTCTTAGGGAAGGAACATACGTTGGTGAGGGAATGGTTGAGCCTTCTAGGGACCCTTTCCTCCCGCCTTCGCTAGAAACAGTTCTTCCCCCATGGAAGACTGCATTTACGTCCGCTTTCAATTCTTCCTCAAGAAGTCTTGGAGCTGGAAAACCGGACAGCTTTCGGACGTTTTTCCCATTCCAGTGGAGATAAAATCGCACCTGGAGTGGTGGTTGCCCCCTCTGCAAGAGAACAAAGGGATCTCTCTAAAAACACAGAACCCAGACCTAGTGTTGTACTCCGACGCATCGGAGAAAGGTTGGGGAGCGACATTAGGCTCAGAAGAGGTGTCAGGCACCTGGGAACCAGCACAGGTGACTTGGCACATAAACTGCAAAGAGCTCTTCGCCGTGCATCTGGCTTTGAAGAGTCTAGAACCTCTGGTGTCGAACAAAGTAGTGCAAGTAAACGTGGACAACACCACCGCACTTGCCTACATTCGGAAACAGGGGGGGACTCACTCCTCGTTCCTTTACGAACTGACGAGAGACCTATTGCTTTGGACGTCCCACAGGAACTCATCCCTGCTGACAAGGTTCGTACGGGAGTAAAGAATGTGAGGGCGGACAGACTCAGCAGGAGGAACCAGGTCCTTCATACAGAGCGTGGGAACCCTACACCGAGGAAGTGTGTCTCGATCTCTGGTCTCTGTGGGGGACTCCTCATGTGGATCTCTTCGCAACATTCATTTCCAAAAGGCTGCCAGTCTTTTGCTCGGTCGTGGAAGATCCAAGAGCACTTATGGTAGACGCCTTCCTGCTAAATTGGTCTCTAGTAGACGTATATGCTTTTCCCCCATTCAAAATCCTGGGATTAGTAATGAAAAAGTTTGTGGCGTCAAAGGAGACGAGGATGACGTTAATAGCCCCCTTTTGGCCGGCCCAGGATTGGTTCACGGAGGTGGTAGAGTGGATCGAGACTTTCCAAGATCCCTACCAAGAAGGACAGATCTTCTCAGACAACCACACTTCAAGAGGTACCATCAAAACCTCCCCGCTCTCGCTCTGACTGCCTTTCGACTATCGAAAGACTTGTCAGAGCGAGAGGCTTTTCTCGCGAAGTGGCAAGCGCGATCGCGAGAGCACGCAGAACCTCCACTACGAAAGTATACCAATCGAAGTGGGAGGTGTTTAGAAGGTGGTGTAGATCCAAGAAGTTGTCCTCCTCCACTACCTCTATAGCGGAAATTGCTGACTTCCTGCTATTCCTGAGAGAAAAATCTCATCTAGCCGTATCCACAATAAAAGGATACAGAAGTATGCTCTCGGCTGTATTCAGGAAATAGAGGATTGGATCTGGCAGATAATAAAGATCTCACGATCTCATAAGGTCTTTTGAGACTTCAAAGTCGAAGGAACCAGTACCTCCGAACTGGAACCTAGACGTAGTCCTCAAGTTTCTGTCATCGGAAAGATTCGAACCTCCTCATCTGGCATCGTTTAGAGACATCACCAGAAAATGCCTATTCCTATTATCTTTAAGCTACGGCAAAGAGAATTAGTGAATTACATGCTCTGCAGGATAAAGTCGGATTCAAGGGAGACTCAGCTATTTGCTCGTTTAAGACCCAGTTTTTAGCTAAAAAACGAGAATCCCACGAATCCCTGGCCTAAGTCATTCGAAGTCAAAGGCATGTCCAGTCTCGTAGGCAGAGAAGCAGAGAGGTCTCTATGCCCTGTTAGAGCTCTGAAGTTCTACCTTCAGAGAAAGCATCAGATGGGAGGCTCTAGACAAGGTCTTTGGTGCGCGGTAAAAGACCCCACAAGACTGATGTCCAAGAATGCGCTGGCATTCTTTGTGAGAAAACGTCATTACAGACGCTCATAAGGTCTGTCCTGACGAACAGTTACAACTGTTGAGAGTTAAAGCTCATGAAGTGAGAGCTGTAGCGACGTCTCTCTCGTTTCATAAGAATATGTCGCTCTTAAAAACATCATAGATACGACATTTTTGGAGATGCAACTCAGTATTTGCATCTCATTACTTGAAAGACGTTCGTGTGACATATGAGAAGTGTTTTTCTCTAGGTCCTTTCGTATCGGCGGATACGATTCTGGGTACGGGAGCCGACACCAATCCTTAAATGTATATACTTTTCTTCTTTTTGGATATGGTCTGGAGTCTCTTCGAACAATGGAGGACTTGGTTTAGCACGGCGGCCGTCTATGTTGTTCAGTAAGAGAATCTTGTCATATCCAATTAGATGAGTATAAATTTTTTTTTTGGAAAAAGAAAAAAATTATGTATGTGTGCGTAGTGGTTTAGAGTTACGGTTGTTGTGACGAGTTCGGGATAACTCGGAACAATCCTTAGTTCTAAACATATGGTTAGGATCAGGTGGTCGGGATTGGTTGTGTGCTCCTTCATAAGGTGTATTGTCATATAAGTGGATCAGCACCCATTGACAAAGTCCTTTTAGGCTCTGCCGAGTAAGCGGATAAGACCCCATCGGCAGACCCACAAGAACTCTTGGCCATAGATCATATATCTCGCTAAAGTTTCTTGAGGTGATGCAGACTACTGGGCAAACACCCACGAAGTCTACCACCTATCAGGTAGGAACCAAGGTTTTATTTATACCTACAACATATGTTGTTTACCTGTCTATTCCATATAGTAGCTGTCTCTTACCCTCCACCGAAGGGTGCCAATCAGCTATGTATATATCTGACAGGTAAGTGGATTGTATGAAAATGATATTGTTATTATACCAATAAAGTTTCATACATACTTACCTGGCAGAGTATATACAATAAAGGCCCACCCAGCCTCCCCGCAGGAGACAGGTGGAAGAGAGAAAATATGATAGAAAACGGGGGATGGTTCCTAGTCCTGCCGCCCAGGGCAGGCAGGTAGATCACCTGACCTACCTGTAGCGAGTGGCGCGAAATTTGAATTTCTGTCGGGGACGACGGAGTCTTAGCTATGTATATATCTGCCAGGTAAGTATGTATGAAACTTTATTGTATAATAACAATATCATTTCTGGTTAGATTACAACAAAAATTTTGAGGTTATGAGTATTTTCGACACTTTTTATGTTGTATTTTTCTATGTTTTTTAGTGACGCCTCATATGCGGAACTAGTTTCCAAGCGAATGAATACATACTAGCTTGCGATGCGCAAAGTTTATAACAGTCCAAAAGCGCAAATAATTGCTTGTTTCCGGTAATAATAACAAAACGAAGTTTCTGGTTAGATTACAACGCAAATTCCAAGTATCCAAAGAGAGACATTATCCAGAAATTTGATCAGAGAGAGAGAGAGAGAGAGAGAGAGAGAGAGAGAGAGAGAGAGAGAGAGAGAGAGAGCGGCGTCTCCCGACGCTCCGAGTTAACGACGCTTTTAAAAAACGCATACTATGATAAAAATCCTTTATAGTTTAGTACAGTATATTAATAAAAATAAGTTTCTGGTTAGATTACAACAAAAATTTTGAGGTTATGATGATTTTCGACACTTTTTATGTTGTATTTTTCAAATTTTTTTAGTGACGCCTCATATGCGGAACTAGTTTCCGAGCGAATGAATACATACTAGCTTGCGATGCACAAAGTTTATAACTGTCCAAAAGCACAAATAATGAAAAAATCATTGCTTGTTTCCAGTAATAATAACAAAACGAAGTTTCTGGTTAGATTACAATGCAAATTCCAAGTATCCAAAGAGAGAAATTATCCAGTAATTTGATCACAGAGAGGAGAGAGAGAGAGAGAGAGAGAGAGAGAGAGAGAGAGAGAGAGAGAGAGAGAGAGAGAGAGAGAGAGAGAGGCGTCTTGGCAAATGAGATCATTTGCCAATGGTCTTGGGGATTGACGTAACGTTTATTTTCTAAACAGATAGGACAGAGAAGTGTTCGTTTCATTAAACGGCCTCTGACTCATGCCAGTAAATGTTTTGTTGATACTAATAATATAAACCTATTTAAAGATACGTTTACTTTAATGTCTATATGATACGTAAATAGTAATCAACTGTTCTGGTAGCCCTCAAGATTTGGCAAAATCTAAGTATCCAAAGAGAGACATTATCCAGTAGTAATTTGATCAGAGAGAGAGAGAGAGAGAGAGAGAGAGAGAGAGAGAGAGAGAGAGAGAGAGAGAGAGAGAGAGAGAGAGAGAGAGGCGTCTTGGCAACAATGGTCTTGGGGATTGACGTAACGTTTATTTTCTGAACAGATAGGACAGAGAAGTGTTCGTTTCATTAAACGGCCTCTGACTCATGCCAGTAAATGTTTTGTTGATACTACTAAAAGCCTATAAAAGCCTTTTAAAGATACGTTTACTTTGATTAGTCTATATGATCCGTAAATATTAATAAACTGTTCTTGTAGCCCTCAAGATTTGGCAAAATCACTCCAGGTTGTACATAAAACTTCAAGAATGTAGTGTCACTAGATGATTACAATAGTTTTTACCTTCAAGAACCAGCATTTTTTGATGAAAATAACTCCAGGTTGTACATAAAACTACAGGAAACAACATGTAGTGTAACCAAAAGATTACAAGTAAGGTTCTTATAACTTTTTATTAGTTTAAGACATTTTTCCAACGTCGTTCCGGCTTACAACGATTTTCGGGTTACGACGCGTCTTAAGAACGGAACCCGGGGACTGCCTGTATTTAAATTGAAGCATGTTATTGTGAGAAATTGAAAAGCGTATTTTTGGTTTTTCATACCTATGAGATAAAAAATATTCTTTTCTTATATACAGGCAGTTCCCAGATATGGGGGGAGGTTCTGTTCTCGGCACCATAAAATTGGCAATTTATGGTGCTTATGGTGCTGATGACCAGTTAATGGCATCTCTGTTAGGTATGTATCGGTGCCATAACTATTATCTGCGGCGATGACCAGTAATCGACACATTATGGTGCTGAAAATCGCCAATTTTCGGTGTAGACAAGCGCCATTAAACCGGATTTCCGATAACCGAGTCCGCCGATAATAGGGGACTGCCTATTAGTAACTTATTTATTTTTTACTTCATGTTGTTTAAGACTAAAGGAATACAGTGGTGGTTAGAAAGCAAGGTAGATATACAGTCAACCCCTGGTATTCGCAGGGATAGGGACCGCAAACACTGGCGAATAGTGACTACAAACACCCGCAAATAGCTAAAATCTGCGATTACTTGTCATCCCCCTCTAAAAATGCTTATAACTGGCTATTTAATTAGGTTAAGGAAGAAGGATCCATCTAAAAATGCTTATACAGAGGGCCTCGATAATCGCGGGGGATAGGGCCCAGAACCCCCCATGATAAGAAAATACCCGTGTTATCCTGGTACCCCTCCTAAAAATTGCTTTAAACTGCCTACTTTAATAATTAACCCTCCCAAGACCACTATTTCAATGTTTATAACTGCCTACTTTAGTTCAAGCACCAAATATGTCTTCAACTATCACCTTAAACTAAATTCAAGACAGTTTCAAAGTTATTCTTTCCTATCTTCAATTTCCCCTTCATCAGATCAGCAAACAAAAGTATATTACTTAACAATTCCTTTCTGTTTTCATGATTTGGCTGCTGCACCAAACTAAAAGGACATAGTATATCTATTTTGTGAATTAACATATTTATGATAAAAAAAACATGTTTGTTCATGAGACTTACCTGTCAGATATATATATAGCTGTATTCTCCAAAGTCTGACAGAATTTCAAAACTTACGACACACGTAGTGGGAGGCCAGGTGGTTAGTACCCATTCCCGCCGCTGGGAGGCGGGTATCAGGAACCATTCCCATTTTCTGTTCAGATTTTCTCTGTCGCCGGTACTGTCAACACCTGTTTTCAGTACATCTGTCTTAGGATTTTGAAACTTCTTTGCTACATAAGTATCCTGATTGTCTTTTGGTTATTGACTTGGATTTGTGGCTAGGCACACGCTTTTTGTGGACTGTTTTTGATTTTGGCTTGATTTTTCCTTGAACTAAGATGTCTGGTTCTAGTTCTGCTAGTGTCAGAGTATGTTGTATGGAAGAGTGTAAGGTGAGGCTACCAAAGGCTTCGGTAGACCCCCACACAGTATGCACAAGTTGTAGGGGACATGTGTGTTTGATTGATGACCGATGTAAGGAGTGTGAAAGTCTGTCTGATTCGAGTTGGAAGGCGTATGAGTCCTATGTGCGCAAGTTAGAGTGTGATAGGATCAGGAGGTCTTCCTCCAGGAGTGTGTCAGGCAATAGACGTGAGGGCAGTAATGTTTCTCCTGCTAACCCTCCAGTAGAATTTGCTACCCCTAAACCTGTAGTGTTGCCTTCGGGCCCTGAAATGGTGTCTGTGGAGGGTAATGCCCTGTCAGTGATTCTGGATTCTCTCCGTAATCTAGAATCCAAAGTCCTCGCCTTGGAAAATAGTGCAGTGAAGGCAGTGATAGTGCCCCTAGTGTTGTGGAGTGGGCGTCAGATCGGCCCTATAATGCCTCTAGGCCTGGACCTCTGCCAGACTCCCAGGAATCAGGGAGTGGGCAAGTCGAAAGCCGAAGGAGGGTTACGTTGGCTCCCCACCGATCTGGCGTCCTTTCGGCAGGACCTGTTGACGCTTCCCAGGCTGCCAAGGAGCGTGCTCGTGTGCGTATCCTTCAGGAGTGCTTCTCGTCCTCCGAGGTGTCCTCCCCGTGCAAGGGGTGGAGCTCTTAGACGGACTCTCACCCGTTGAGGAGAGGCTTCAGAGAGGAGGACGCTTCACGTCCTTTCTCTCCTGCTGCTTTGCGGTCGTCTCCGGAGAGTTTCACTGCCTTTCCTTCACAAAAGAGGACCAGGACGTCATCTGATGATGATGCTTTTGAGCGCTCCAGTCACTCCAGGGATAGAACTGTTGCGGTTCCTGTGAGAAGGAAGAAGGCGTCCCCTCGCCCCTCGTCTTCTCACAGGATCAGCCCTTCCCCTGAGAAGGAGTCTTCTCCGACCAAGAAGATCATCCTTTCGATGCAGAAACAGCTTGCTTCGTTGCTTGCCGAGAGAGAGGCAGAGCCGCGTCGGAGGAGAAAGGATGATAGACTGCCTATCAAGAGGTCCAGACAGTCCCCCTCGCCTTCTCCTCGCTCGTCTCTTTCTCCTGTTTTGTTGCCCTCTGGATTTCATGCGGCACCCAAGCGTATGTCTAGAGGGTGTGAGGAACGTCTCCCCAAACGTTCTTCTGTCGAGAGGGAGGAACGTCTTCATGCTCGCAGCAAGGATTGTTTTCCTGCTCACCAAGACGCTCCCCTCTCCTCTCTTCCTGACGCTCCGTATGTCTGCTAGGCAGGACGTTTTTCAAGCTTCTAAGCTTGATGCCGTACAAGCTGCTTTGTTTCGTCAAGCAGCTCGTCAAGACGCTCCTCGCTCGTCCCTGAGGGACGCTCCGTATGCTGCCAAGCATGATGCTCGTTCGGCTGCTAAGCAGGACGCTCCTCAAGCTGCTAAGCTGGACGCTTTGCAAACTGCTTCGTTACAAGCTGCTCGTCAGGACGCCCAGCATGACGCTTTTGAGGACGCTCGTCAGGACGCTGGCATGGACGCTCGAACGCTCTTCAAGACGCTTCTCAGGACGCCGGTCAACAACAGGACGTTCGTCAAGACACCCATCAAGACGTGCTTCAAGAGGACTTCTCAACTGCTCTTGAACCTTTGGAAGACACACCAGCCTTGTTCTCAGAGCTCGTCTGCTCAGCAGCGATCCTTATTGAAAGTTGGCCCTAAAGGTCTTATACCTTTCCCTTCGGTGGTCTCGTCTGTCGCTCCTGTGGAAGAGGGAGAAGTTAGCAGTTCGTTGGAGGCAGCAGACGAAGAGCAGCCTTCGACTTCAGCGTCTTCTGACTATCAGGTCTTGGCCCGCCTCTCCGTGCTTCGTTTGGAGACAAATTCCAACCCTCGGCCCCTCGCTCTCCTCCTTCACAGTTATCTTCTTCGAAATCCAGTAAAGCTCCGGGATTCGTTAAGATGAAGACTTCTCTTTCTACCAAGAGAGTGTTTAAGAAGGTACATGACTGGATGGAATCGAGGAAAGCAAAAGGCAAGAATTTTTTTGCCCTGCCTCCGTCAAGACTCAATGGCAAAGCAGGGATTTGGTATGAGACAGGGGAGGACGTTGGACTGAGAGTTCCCTCCTCTGCCCAAGGCGACTTTGCCAGCCTGGTTGACGCCCCGAGGAGGTCTCTCCTTTCGTCAGCGAAGGTGTCTTGGACACTTTCTGAGTTAGACCACCAACTTAAAGGACTCATCCGGACGATGGAGGTATTTAATTTTTTGGACTGGTGCCTGGGAGTCCTGGATACGCAGTCTCGAAGTCCGGACTCGATTAGCCTGGGGGAGCTGTCCAGCGTTCTGGCGTGTATGGACAAGGCCGTCAGGGATGGTTCGGAGGAGCTGGCTTCGCACTTTTGTACAGGGCTCTTGAAAAAGAGAGCCTTGTACTGCAACTTCACTGCGAAGTCTGTTTCTCCTTGCAGAGGACAGAGTTGCTGTTCGCCCCTCTTTCGAGCGATCTTTTTCCCCAGACTATGATCAAGGATCTGGCTGTCAGCCTGCAAGAGAAAGCTACACAAGACCTTCTAGCCCAGTCTTCTAGACGTCCTGCAGTCCCTTCGACGTCTCAAGCTTCCAAGAAGCCGAAGCCCTTTCGAGGTGAAGCTTCCTCGAGACGTTCCCTTCGAAGGTTCCCTTTCAAATCGAGGAAGAGGTCCTTCCCAGAGGCAGAGCCCCTTCCAAACTCAGGGAAAAAAAGTGAGACTTCAGTCCTTCATCAACCAGTAGGAGCCAGGCTTCGTTCATTTGCAAAAGCCTGGAGAGAGATAGATACAGACAGCTGGTCGCTTGACGTCATCGAGCGAGGATAAAAGACCCCTTTCCTGAAGCCGCCTCCGCTGTGCACGACACCCAGGGATCTGTCACCCTATTACCATCGGGAGAAGCAGCAGATTCTGTACGATCTGCTCGAGCAAATGCTCGAAAAGAGAGCAGTGGCACAGGTCTTGGACCTAGAATCCCCAAGCTTCTACAACAGGTTGTTCCTGGTGCCTTTGAAGGCACGGTGTCTGAAGGACCTTCACTCAACTTTAAATTTGGCAAAGTCCCTGGGACTGTTGGTAAATTTCGAAAAGTCCCATCTGATCCCGACGCAGTCCATCGTGTATCTGGGGATTCAGATGGATTCAGTGGCTTTTCGAGCTTTTCCGTCCCAGGAACGTCAGCAGCAAGGCTTAGACAAAGTGTCAGCCTTCCTGAGGAAAGAAACATGCTCGGTGAGGGAGTGGATGAGTCTGCTGGGGACCATTTCCTCGCTGGAGAAGTTTGTTTCCCTGGGGAGACTGCACCTCAGACCTCTCCAGTTTTTCCTAGCGGAGAGCTGGGAGGACAAGGAGAATCTCGATGCGGTCTTGAAGATCTCGAGAGAGGTAAAGGATCACCTAAGGTGGTGGCTCGATCCTGTAAAGACTGTCAGAGGGATTTTCCCTCAAGCTTCAGAGCCCCGACTAGTGTGTTTTCCGCACGCGTCCACCACGGGATGGGGAGCAACACTAAGGGGGGAAGAAGTGTCAGGCACCTGGAGAGGGGAACAGGTGCCCTGGCACATAAACCTCAAAGAGCTGGCGGCCATCCATTTGGCGCTCCAGTTCTTCGAAGACCAAGTCTCAAATTGAGTAGTCCAGATCAACTCGGACAACACCACAGCTCTGGCTTACCTCAAGAAACAGGGAGGAACACACCTCGGTCCCTGTTTTGGTCTAGCGAGTGAGATCTTGTTGTGGGCACAAGCGCGAGACGTAACGATCCTTACGAGGTTCGTCGCAGGTGTCGAGAACGTCCGTGCAGATCTCCTCAGTCGGCAAGATCAACTGCTGCCGACCGAATGGACTCTTCACCAGGAGGTATGCCAAGAGCTGTGGAGTTTATGGGGACGTCCTCTTGTAGACATCTTTGCGACTTCGAGGACAGAGACTTCCGCCATACTGCTCCCCGGTGCTCGATCTAGGAGCAGTAGTGATAGATGCCCTTCTCTGGGATTGGATAGGGATGGACCTATACGCCTTTCCCCCGTTCAAGATCCTGGGAGATGTAATGAGGAAGTTTGCAGCGTCAGAAGGGACGAGAATGACGTTGATCGCCCCGTTCTGGCCTGCGAAAGAGTGGTTCACAGAGGTCATGACCTTCTTAGTAGACTTCCCGAGGACGTTACCCTCGAGAATAGATCTACTCAGACAGCCCCACTTCGAGAGGTACCACAAAAACCTCCCCGCTCTGAGTCTGACTGCGTTCAGACTATCCAAAAGTTTGCCAGAGCGAGAGGCTTTTCAAGACCTGTGGCAAGAGCTATTGCCCATGTAAGGAGAGCTTCCTCTCTTGCAGTGTACCAATCGAAGTGGGCCGCTTTCAGGAGTTGGTGCAGAAAGAAGGGCATATCCTCTACCACGACCTCTGTGAACCAAATAGCTGACTTCCTACCTTACCTGAGGAATGACTTGAAGCTGGCAGTCCCGACAATAAAAGGCTACAGAAGTGTGTTGTCTGCAGTCTTTAAACACAGAGGCCTGGACTTAGCGAACGACAGAGATCTTCACGATCTCTTAAGATCCTTCGAGACCACGAAGGTGCCTCAGCCTAAGTTGCCGTCATGGAACTTGGATGTAGTCCTAAAGTTCCTGATGTCCAGTCGTTTTGAACCTCTTCATGCTGCGTCACTAAGGGACGTTACCAGGAAGGCTGTTTTCCTAACTGCTCTGGCGACGGCGAAGAGAGTTAGCAAAATTCAAGCCATCAGCAAGCACGTTGGCTTTAAGGGGCATAATGCCGTTTGTTCGTTAAGCCCGACGTTTCTGGCCAAGAACGAGAATCCGTCCAACCCTTGGCCCAAGAGCTTTGAGATCAAGGGTATGGCTGAAATTATTGGACTCGAGCCAGAGGGAGTCCTGTGCCCTGTCAGGGGGCTCAAATTTTATTTGCGGAAGATGAAGGAATGTCGAGGTCCTTCTAGCAACTTGTGGTGTTCGGTCAGAAGACCAGACTTGCCGATGTCTAAGAATGCTCTGGCATTCTTCTTGAGGGACACCATCAAGGAAGCGCATTCATCTTGTGAAGACAGTGATCTGAGGCTGTTTAAAGGGAATGCTCACGAAGTGAGGGCTATCGCTACCTCGATAGCCTTCCATTTTGGGTGCCACCTTGTTGCGTAGCAACTCAGGGCTCGCTTCACACTACCTGCGGGACGTGAAGACGACATACGAGAACTGCTATTCGCTAGGGCCATACGTTTCCACAGACACTATTTTTGGGGCAGGAAGTAGCACTCATCCTATCCTGTAGAAAATGGTTAGGTGAGCTTTTAAATTTATTGTATTGATTTATGGTTGTGGGGTCGACCGCCTAAGGCGGACTTCGCTTTCTTTAGCCTAAGTTATGTGGGATTAACTTTTGATAGGCTAAGGTCAGGTGGTTGTTTTTGCTTCGTTGCCCTCATAGTATGGTCAAATGGTCTAGTCACATTGTGGTCACGCCCCCATTGACAGATCATCTAGAACTCACCAGCTACATAGGTCACTACCTTGCTGGAGACACTAGTAAAGCAGAAGCAGACTTGGGTGACAGTAATCACGAAGTCAGCTATGCTAACAGGTAAGGAACCAAGATGTCAATCATCTGCATGTATTTGTTTCCTAAATCCTATTCTGTCTCTCCCCACCTCCAAAGGTGAGATTCAGCTACATATATATCTGACAGGTAAGTCTCATGAACAAAATTATATTGTTATGATACAATAAAGTTTGTTCATACTTACTTGGCAGATATATACGTATAATCAAAATGCCCACCCACCTCCCCTCAGGAGACAGTGACACTAGAAAATCTGAATAGAAAATGGGAATGGTTCCTGATATCCGCCTCCCAGCGGCGGGAATGGGTACTAACCACCTGGCCTCCCACTACGTGTGTCGTAAGTTTTGAAATTCTGTCGGACTTCGGAGAATACAGCTATATATATATCTGCCAGGTAAGTATGAACAAACTTTATTGTATCATAACAATATCATATTTACTGTAAAGATTACAGCACCCATCTATAATATTAATGTAATAAACGCAAAATACAGCAATAAAAAATCTAGTTTTGTCTTTTGTTTACATTTAGAATCAGCTGATAGACGTTTATTACCGAAAGAATTATTTTGGAAACTAATTTATTAATGGAATTATTATTATTTCCACTTTGTACTAATAGTTTATGATATTATGATACAGTAATTCGTATTTCATTGAGAGAGAGAGAGAGAGGAGAGAGAGAGAGAGAGGAGAGAGAGAGAGAGAGAGAGAGAGAGAGAGAGAGAGAGAGAGAGCAGCTTGGGATGAGAGTAACTGTTGAATAGCTTGAGAGAGCAGCTTAGGACGAGCGTACTGTTACTAGCTTAGCTCAAGAATAACATAATGAAATTTGTATTTTAAATATTTTTATGGTGATAAGAATGAAACATGATAGTGATAAGATATTCTCTTGTATACTGTTATAATGTGATAATCATTGAGTCACTATAAAAGTTGTATTGAAGCAGTTTCGTAAATCACAGAAAGAATGAAAGACCATTTTGTTCTTTTATTACGATAATAGTAGATCAGTATTATAGTTTTTTCTGTAAGAGAGAGAGAGAGAGAGAGAGAGAGAGAGAGAGAGATTTTTTGCTATTTACATTCATAGTATTTGAAAATATGTAAATGAGTATCCTAAAAATGCATTTAGTCATGAAAAGAAGAAGAAAACAGTAATTAGTGAATCTTGCTCTATGATAAAATTCGTGATTTCGTTAATTTTCCGGGATATACGTAGTATTTGGCTCCACAAAAAAAGTAAGTAAAGTGATTTATGACAGAATTTAGAGGATACTTACATAAAAATACATTGGTAGTTTGTAGAACGGTGTAACCACTATCACATTGTGTAAAGATAGTATGTACGAACGAGACTAGGTTTGGCGACGTCACGGTGGTCATACATATTTTTTTCGTGAATGAATATACATTTATGATAAAAAAAATAGTTACTGTACTGCTTAGAGTACCATACTGTAATATTAATGTAATCACATCAAAATAATGTAATCATTGCATGCTGTAAACATGTAAAGTGTATTTTTGTTTATCTTTTGAAAAATGCATCCCCCAAGAATTATTCCTTGAAGAGGCTTTTTATTATGAAGATATGCCAATAAATATATAAGATATTGCATTTTTATTATGAATATATGACAATAATATATAAGGTAAAAATGGTTTTATTACGTTTACGCTTATTTGTGGCCGATCGCAAACAACAATATGATAATCTATGACAATTATCGTTTTGTGGACTGCAGTGTAGAGAAATGTTGATTACGTTTATACCAAAAACAATAAGGAAGTTCAAATTGAAAAATAATGTTTTCCTAAATGTTATTACTACTGTAATTACACTACTACTATTAACATTTCTAAAAGGTTAAGAATGACAAAGGTGCTGTTAAGTGTAACTCCATGTTTACATTTCTGCTGGCGGCTCAACTACAAGTTGATGTCAATGAGGTGGGATTATTCCATGAATAGGCTATATATGAAAGATTATGCCAATAATATATGAGGTTGAGAATGGTTTTATTACCTTTATTGTCAGTTAATATCATAATGTGAATCTGTTCATGCATTTGTTGGGTTATCAGAACTGGATGAAGCTTAGCTACAACGGATTCATACCAGCGATATAGACTGAGAAGTGGTCCAAGGAAAAACCCCGTGATTAAACTGAATCCATGATTGCTGATCCGCGACTAAGCGAGGCCCCACTGTAATTGCTTATTTAAATAGTTTAAACGCCAAATATATACTACTTTAAACTATCGTCCCACACAGAATATGCCTTAAACTATCATCTAAAACACTTTAATTTCAAACCTACCTTAAAATATTACCGTTTAAAATATATGGCTTACAACTAAGCATGGAAACTATTCAAGTTACCCTTATTTTCAATTAGTACATCCATTGTATCTTGTATAGTACGGTTGAATGCAGTCCCAGTTTTCGTTTTCAGTGTATAAGGAAACACTGGAAACGTTAGGTAGTACTGTATTCAGTACCTTAATATTTAATATGCCTTGAAAAATAAATACTTGTTCATATTACGAAACAAAACCTTCGGTCTTAACATTAGGATAAATACCCAGCACCAGCTGGAAACCGGTAAAACCAAAGGTAAATAATAAAATAATTGTGTACGCAAGGGACTATTGGCATCTGTGCTTGGTCACGAGACTGTGGGGCCACCACATACCCCTCATTAACTTGTGACCCCGTCAGTTATCTTCTTACCGCCTTTAAGTGAGGACGTGGTTTACTCCGTCCTTTTAAAGCTGGTTTAGTTTGCCCCCTGTTGTTTTCAATCTGTTGTTTGGAATTCCCGGATATGTGAACATGAAGCGTTCTCATGCTGCGAGACTTCCTGGATATCACAAGAAGTAGTTATACGCCCTGTTATTTCCTTCGATGGTTTCGACGTCGATGGAAACCGTCGAAGCACTCTTCGTGTAGTAAGTCGTAGGTGAAGAAAACTCTTAATGGTACGGTTAATTCGTTACCTGTGCTTGGGAATATTGCATATTCATAGGATTGCCTGTAAATCCACAGTTCTGATATATTTGGATGTGCTTTGGGAAGTAATTATGACTAATTGTACTCCTTTCCCTGCAGGGAGAGGCGTGCATCGTCATCTTGTTTTCGTTCCAGATACGTGAGTAGAGAGGATGCAGGTGTGCGGTCGGCGTTAGGCTTATCAGGAGAACCAACCCAAAAGGACAGTTGGTTTGATGTTTAACGTCGTGTTGTCATCCAGGATCCCACGTGATGGATGTCCCTTTTATCCTGACATGCACTGGATGGCGATCGGATGCGTCGCCATCTATAAAGAAGCAGATAGGGCAACAAGGCAGCCTTTAATGTCAGTTTGCTATGACTATGAGAATAGCATCAACAGCCTTGCACTTCTGGTAGGGTGCTAGCTTCGCATTCGAGTTGCTCAGTGACATCATAAACATGGCGACCGCCATGATGTCTCTTCGCAGCTGCGGCCTACAGGAAGGCATGCTTCCATTTTCATTTCGAGGTAAAACAGTACTTTACAACTATTCTTTCAGATGGGAGGTTTTTAATGCACATTGTTTTTGAGAGAATTACAAGTGTTAGGAAATATAAGTCACATAATGGAAAAAACAAGTCTTTCCTCTGTATCCTTCCGCTTAGGCGTCAAGCTTAGGTGACTGGCTTTGATGCCAGTGCATTCTCCTGCCAATCCTGGAAATAATAGGGACTTCGTAGCTGATCCTCGAGCCAAGAGGAGAAGTTTCTTCTCTATCTTCGAGCCAGGATTGTTACATCCCTATTATATGAAAGCTCAAGAAGTTGTAATTGTCGAACAAGTGAATGATGAATGATGGAAAATTAGTCTAGTGTGGCTGCTGTGAAGAGTTGGAAAAGGGACTTTGTGACTGATCCTCGTGCCAAGAGGAGAAGAATAATTTCTTCTTCATCTTCGAACCAGGACTGTCACATCCTTGTAAAGTAGAAATGCCACAGAAGGTTAGGTCTCTTGATCTTGGCTGCAAGAGTACCATAAACAGCCTCACGCTTCCATCAAGTGTGTTGACGTCATAGCCAAGACTGCTTGTAATGGCGGTAGTCATGACGTCACAGCCTACTGATTCTCGATTTACTTCGCTGCCTCCGGAACCTAATACGCTTTTTGACTCATTGGTACACACACAATGAAAAATAAACAGGATCTAGAGGTGAAAATGGCTAAGTAAGGCAAAAAGAAAAGGCGTGATTTGCCTTCTTTTTCATCTTCTTCTCTAGATGATGTCATAGCTAAGTTTGATGGCATCACTGAGTGTACCAGTCAAGCGTTGGAGGATACAGGATTTCGTGACTGATCCTCGGGACAAAAGGAGAAGAGTAAATTCTTCTTCATCTTTGAACTAGGACTGTCACAGCCCAATCAGCAAGAAAACTCAAAAGGCCAGTGGCTGGTAAGCTTCAAAGCAATCGGACGAAAATAAGCCGTTTACAAGAGTCCGAACGAGTGAAACGTGAAAAGCAGACTGTCGCTGGGCTAGCGGCCAACGTGGAGTTGCCAGTGGTGGCTACAAAGAGTCTAAGAGAGACTTCAATGCCATGGCTTAACTTGATACATACGCCGATGGTTTTACAAACGTTTTCCATGGACTCTAGCTGTCAGAGTAATAAAATATGATAAAATAGCTCTATTATTTGTATATAGGATTGCAAACAGATACCTTCTAAAATCCTACTGACTAGTATTTTCAAGATCGAGCCATCAACGGCCATTAAGGATCAAAGGTGCCAAGGCCGTATGGTTGGACGACCATGACGCATGCTAATAGATACCTTCTCAAATCCTACTGACTATTCGGGATTGAGCCATCAGTGGCCATTAAAGATCATAGGTGCCGTGGCCGTATGGTCGAAAGGCCATGACGTATGCAAATAGATACCTTCTCAGAGCCTACTGACTATTCAAGATCGAGCCATCAGTGGTCATTAAAGATCAAAGGTGCCGCGGCCGTATGGTCGGACGGCCATGACGCACCCAGATGTTTGTCAGAGGGTAGGAGTGAGTTAACGTCTCCTGTGGCTGAACACAGTGTGTTAGAACCGGAGGGAAGAGAAGACCAAGAGTTTCGGGCTTTGCATGAGGTGGTGATTGATTTGATTAGTCATTCAATAACCTTTCGGGGAGCCAGCATGCTTCCCCCGGGGATTGACATGGTGTTTGGTTTGAAAAAGGATACAAAAGAGTATGAATTACCTTGTTCTAGTCATGTAGAGTCCATTTTACAACACGTAAAATGCACGGATTGATAGAAGGATATGGATACCTCTTAGTAATCGTATGCAGACTGAATGGTGGGAAGTAGCATACTTTGGGTTGACTCCAGAAAACTTCAAACCTTTACAGGTAAGGAGAATTCCCATATTTTATATATACTTGTTGGTATAAGCTGGTTTCTTCCTATAAGAATATTGACCAAACGCTTCGACTCTTACACAAGTAGTTAAAGTTAATCGAAAGCTTGGTTCCTTGAAAGTACTGTAGAACCATTCTTCATAATGAAATCAAATGGGAACTTAAGTCGAAAGAAAGAGGTGAATGTCATCCTTTCGTCACATAAGGTAGCCAAGCCTAAGTTGGGCACTTGTAACCTAAGATGCTATAGACAGGATAATTGGGTCATACCTTTTAGCCTAACAAGTGGTTATATTCGTAGCCTATTCCAGCCAATTCGAGTCTACTGCTACTATCTTAGTTAATCTGAGTAGTAATTCTTAGCTTAGACTGTCCGAACTAACTGGTTGGGTATGCATGTGCTGGCTTGGACCAACTAATGGTTGCAGTTTGGCTTTCGAACCTGCATTTACTATCTTAGATTAGTCTGAGTGGTATAATTCTTAGCCTAGCCTAACTCATAGGTTAGGTGGTTCTGACATACATGTCAACTTAGCCTAACAGTGGGTTGATGACTTAACATGATCCGGTTGCTTGAACATGCCCGTACTATCTTAGGTTGGACGAATTAGTAAGGTGATAAGTATAGCCGAGCCTAGACTAGTGCCTAGGCTACCCATTCGAAACACTTTTACCACCTCAGCCTAGAAGGTTGTGGTTGTTAGCCCAAACTTTCTTGAACAGCTTTACCCTAACCTAAGTCATTTAGTTTCTAGATTAAGCTAGTCTAAACTAGCCTAGCCTAGTTAACCCTTAAACGCCGACTGGACGTATTTTACGTCAACATTTTTTGTCTCTCGGGTGCCGACTGGACGTATTTTACGTCGACATACAAAAGTTTTTTTTAAAATTCGCGGAAAAATACTTATAGCCCTACCAGCCTAAAACTTTTCAATCACGCGCCTTGGCGGATGCTGGGAAGTTCACAGGATCCAAGGTGTTCTTTTGTTTTTTTTACAGACAATCGTTACGCATGCGCGGCAAGCGCGAATTCTTTCTTATCGCACTAAAAAGATCTGTGACACATCTCGGAAATTATTTCGTCACTTTGACATAATTTTGTACCATTGTAAATTAGCCGTTACATGAAGTATTATATATGAAAATGTGCGCATTTTTATGTAAAATACAACAATAAAATACTCATGATTGTAGCTTTTATCAGTTTTGAGATATTTTCATATAAATAACGATAATTGCCAAAATTTCAACCTTCGGTCAACTTTTGACTCTACCGAAATGGTCGAAAAACGCAATTGTAAGCTAAAAATCTTATATTTTAGTAATATTTAATCATTTACCTTAATTTTGCAACTAATTGGAAGTCTCTAGCACAATATTTCGATTTATGGTGAATTTATGACAAAACTTTTTCCTTACGTCCGCGCGGTAACTCTTCCAAAAAAAAATCATACATGCGATTGTGGTAATGTTTTGCACCATTTTAAAATTAGCCGTTATATAAAGTTTTATATATGGAAATGTGCGCAATTTCATGCACAATACAAACTAAAAACAACCCATGGTTGTAGCTTTTATTCAGTTTTGAGATATTTTCATATAAATAACGATAATTGCCAAAATTTCAACCTTCGAATGGAGGTTCAAGCTTTGACCTCATTACCGAAATGGTCGACAAAAAAAACGCAATTTGTAAAGCTAAAAAACGCTTATATTCTAGTAATATTCAAGCATTTACCTTCATTTGCAACAAATTGGAAGTCTCTAGCACAATATTTTCGATTTATGGTGAATTTATGAAAAAATAACATTTTCTTTACGTCCGCGCGGTAACTCTTCCGAAAAATCATACGTGCGATTGTGGTAATGTTTGCAACCACTTTAAATAGCCGTTACATAAAATTTTCGATATATGAAAATGTGCGCAATTTCATGTAGAATACAAAAAAAAAAAATACTTGAAGGTTGTAGCTTTTCTCCTTTTGAAATATTTGCATATAAATCACGATGAATAGAAAAAAACACGTCTCGGTCAACTTTGACTTTACCGAAATGGTCGAAAAACGCAATTGTAAGCTAAAAACTCTTACAGTCTAGTAATATTCAGTCATTTATCTTCATCTTGAAACAAATTCGAAGTCTCTAGCAAAATATTTAGATTTATTGTGAATTTTTAAAAAAAAAATCTTTCCTTCCCTCCGCGCGCGGATTCTCCGCCACAAATCTCCTAAATGCGTACGTACCATTCTCGGAATATTTGCTCCGTTTCATATTAGGCATTTCATAGAGTTTTATATATGAAAATGTGCGCAATTTCATGTAAAATAAAACTAAAAAATATTTGAAGGTTGTAGCTTTTCTTATTTCCGAAATAATTGCCATATAAAAAATATATATATACAAAAAATTCAACATTCGGTCAACTTTAAACTCGTCAGATATGGTCGAAAACTGCAATTGTAAGCTAATACTCTTACATTATAGTAATATTCAATCATTTGTCTTCATTTGAAAGAAATTGGAAGTCTCTAGGACAATATTTAGATTTATGGTGAATTTTTGAAAAATATATTTGTTTACGTCCGCGCGTTACGAATTCATGCATTATTTTGTGATAATATTTTCTCTGTGTTGCTTTTATTGTTTTACAATGTGTTATATACCAAAATGATTGCAATTTAGTGTACATTACAAAAAAAAAAAAAGTAACTGTTTCCTTTAACCGTTTCGCGCACAGCACGATTTGAATACAATTATATATGAAATTTTTCGTTTTTTGGGCTATCATATATCGCATTATTTATATATGATAATGATAATTTTTTTCATTTCTGATGGTTGCATACTAAACTTCAGCCGATGACAAAAAAAATGAGCCAAAAATGAACTCTTAATCTTGAAAACTAAGCGCGCTGTGATTTTTTGAAAAAAAATTTTTTTTTTCTTTTTTTTTTTTTTGCTTCCGCGAATCACTCTGAAACACCTCCGGCACCACGGGAGACAATTTTTTTTTTTCACGCTTCGGCTTGTTAGAGGGTTAAGTGTACATCTCGGATGGACTTAATCTACCCTAAGTGGTGGAGGAGTTTAACCTAGCCTAATTGGAAGTTAACATAGCCTAACCAAACCAAACCAGGGTCCTAGCCTAATTGGAAGAGTTAACATAGCCACCTAACCCAACCAAACCAGGGTCCCTAGCCTAATTGGAGGGAAGGGGCGGGTAACATAGCCTAACCTAACCAAGCCAGGGTCAACCTGGTCTTGCCAACTTAAAGTAAGTTAGTCAATTCTTAATTGACTATACCTACTAAGACTAGCCCAAGTGGGTGTTGGCTAGGTTAACTTGGAATCTGCAAATGCGTCTCTTCCATACTGGTCTAGTTTTTATATTGAAGTCATGAACCTAACATAGAAGGTTCAGCTTCAGTTGGCTAGAGCAAGGCTTTAGTATCTCATCATATCTGAAAGGGGGGAGTTTTCCCATTGTTCAAGAGTGAGGTAGGGTGAAGTGACGTTGGGCGGGTACAATTACTGGGCTAGGTTACTCGAGAATAGCACCATGATGGTTTCTAGCAATAAACGGATTTCCCTTTGGAGGGTAGCATATTGAGCATATGCCTGTATATTGTAACAGGAAACAGAAACTATAAGGTGTTTCGTGGTTGGCATCTTAGTTTTTACAAAAACACTAAGCTGTTTAATAGCTCTCCAAGGGCTGAGGGCTGGCCTGAAGGATTGGATATTTTTTACGTAGCTAGGAACCAATTGGTCACCTAGCAATGGGACCTGCAGCTTATTGTGGGATCTGAACCGCACTAGTACATCGATAAATTATTTTCTATCACCAGAAATAAGTTCTCTGATTCCGCGTTGGCCGAAATGGGAGTAGGACCTTGGACCACCGGTTTGGCAGATGAGTGCACAAACCACTCGTCCAGAGAGGAACTTGTATAATGGAAAAACCATGTAAAGCTGTCTCAGGGGTTTCACCCTTCGAGGACCTTGAGGATTCCATTTGCGATACTGGGAACATCCTGGAGGTTATGCAGACTCTAGGTTCTACCTGTTCCTCCATGTCCCTGACGGAAGAATGGGTTCCAGCAATTAAGGAGGGCCCAGGAGGAGTGACTGAAAGTTTATCGTAGCA
>NC_061089.1:38591332-38596222 GCF_015104395.2 Macrobrachium nipponense
ACAATTATTTTAAACTACCGGTTTCCAGCTGGCGCTGAGTATTTATCCTAATGTTAAGACCTCGGGTTTGTAAATTATGAAAAATACAAATTAGTTACAAATTTGTCATATTTTATTGATAGTTTGTTGTGTTTAGTTTAATATTAATATTTAAAAATGAGTACTTAATTGTTTATCATAAAAAATGTATTTATTCACAAAAATAACACAAAAATACAGTAATTAATTAGTCAGTATTTCTCAATGAAAAAATCTGGATTACTAAGTTGTATGCAAATAATTTGGCAATAAGTTTCACAGAAAAATCCATGAATAGGTGAAGCTGCGAATCTTAAACTGCAAATAGGTTAGGGGTCGACTGTATGTCTCTCTCCATCACTCTCTTCACAAATATATCACTTTGACACAAGCTGCTTTTGTGGCTATTAGTTTGTCCTTTTAATCTTGTACATATTTTATGTTGGCCATCAGCATAGCTATTCTTATTATAGTTTTTATTAACTTATATGACTTTCCATTTTGTGAATTCATCTTTAGATTGTAATTCTCTTTGCACTGTGCCGAAGTTGGTAAGACCATCTCTTTATTGATAGATTAAACAAGCATCCCCATAACTGATAATGTGTCTGGTAAATTCACTGACTGCAATGATTGAATTACTTAATACTGAAAAGCTAACTGCTGGTTTTGTACTGAAAACAAAACCAGAACAAGATTTAATCCTTAGCTAGACTCTAAATAATAAAAGAAAAGTAAGCTGGAAGGCAAAAGAAATGCAGATGAAGAGCATGCTTGCAGAAATTGTGATAAAAATCACTTGAATACTTCCAGACCACTGATTAAATACAATACATACAAGTAAAAGGCAAATCTTGCAGAAAACTACTGAAAATTGACATTGCTTATGAAGTCAGTGCATACAGGATAACACTAACTAATGTGGGGAAAGGGTGAATGAAAAATGATTGATGAAATGAAAATTACAATCCTTAACAAGTCTCAAAAGTTTAGGGGAAGAATGTGATCTGTAAACTAGTTTGCAATTACTAAAGAAGCAAAAGTTATGAAAATCTTGGGGAAGCCGTCAGCACTTGTACTAACCTACCGAAAAGAGCAGACATAATTTTTTAAATAGGTTTTTGCATGTCATGAAAGGGTTATGAAAGAGTAGTTAGTTTGGTTTTGTGGTGAAGCAAATGTTAAAGCAAATATTATATTCTTCTCTAATTTACAGGATGATGCAAATGCCAATGAAGCTGTTTGTGGTGCTGTTGGAATTGTTGGTTGTGGTGTTGAAGGAGTAGAGGCATCTGCTGTCATTGAGGGACCTGAAGGGGACATGATTGCTGTGGATACTCCAGAGCAACCTACTACAGATATTCCTGCACTTTTTCAGGTGAGTAAATTTTGAGGATATCATATTGAGGGCTTATTAACTTTGACAGAATTCAAAATTTTAATATACTCAATGCTTGTGAAGTTATTTTTTATCTTTTTGGGTTTCTTAGATGCATCAAAACTCATTTGTGACAAAAAAGTTATAGGCTTAGTGAAGTTTTTCCTAGATCATTGTGTCAGATGATTCAAGGTACCATAACTATTACTTAATTGCACTGGTAGGTCCAAGTTGGGTGCAGGTTTCTCCAAAAAGTTCATGGGAATAGTGAAAAGTCTACCCAAGGGCTAGTCATCCCAAAATTCCCCCTAGTCAAACCCTTGAATAGCTAATGAAAAAGTACCTAACTTAGAAAAACTTATACTGTAATATCCAAAGACAGGAATTACAATATACAGTGGAACCTCAGTTTTCGTACATAATCCGATCCAGAACCTCCCACGAAGTCCGAAACGTTAAAAAACCAAAACAATAATTCCCATAAGGAATAATGTAAATACGATTAATGTGTTCCAGACCCCCAAAAATATTAACAAAAAATACATTTTATAGGGAATAAACACAGTTATGTATACAGAAAACAATGAGAAATAAATATAAATAAATAATGAAACGAGTAATGAACGTTTAACATCACTCTTCCCTTTATGGAAGACTCTTGTTAGCATATGGAAGACGGGGAGGAGGAGGAGGAGAGGTTATTGTATGGAAAGGGAATCCCCCTCCAGAAGGATTTCAGGTATCAAGGACCTATCTGGGGTTACTTTCCTCTTCGTTTTTTACGGGTACTATCTGGGGTTACTTCCCCTCTTCGGTTTTTACTGGCACTAGGACCACTTTGAGTCACTGGACCCCTGTTGCACAACAAAACTGTCCAGAGACATTTGTTTCTGGCATCTCTTTAAAATTTGCCTAAAGTGGAACACGGCATTGCCATGGAAGATGTTTGAGACATGGATTACATCATCTTTGTTGGGATGATAATTCTCCACAATATCTTTCACATCACTCCACTTTGTAAACAGTGTCCTTAATTACTGAAGTATGCACATTATGTATGCCCTTTCTCTTTCTAAATTTGTAAAACCAGCCTCTGCTGGTCTTAAATTCACTAACAGCAGCACTTGTAGGCATTTCTTTATTGTGATCGACATGTAACACCCTCCAACACTTTTTGCTATGAGTTCGTTCTTAAATTCTATAGTGTTTCTTGTCATTTTTACAGGAGGGCTAGCACTTGGAACTTTCTTAGGCCCCATGATGGCTTATTTAGCAGTTGCACTTTACTAAAAAAAAGCACAAAAAGGCACAAAAAACAACATACACAGAAGCTCTGCATTGAGCGCCCAAACAAAGCATCCCATCTTTTTCGTGACCCATTCTGCTATTTATGTTCGTTGTTTTTGTGCTATATGTGCATTTTTATTTGAGTGCAACTGCTAAATAAGCCATCATGGTGCCAAAGAAAGTTCCAAGTGCTAGCCCTTCTGTAAAAAAAGGCAAGAAACTATAAAATTTGAGAAAGAACTCATAGCAAAATGTTGGAGAAAATGCCTACAACAAGCACTGCTGTTAGTGAATTTAAGGCCAGTAGAGGCTGGTTTGAAAAATTCAGAAAAATATGCATACATAATGTGCCTACTTCAGGGATCAAGGACATGTTTGCAAAGTGGAATGATGTAAAAAAAATTTGTGGAGAATTGTCATCCCAACAAAGAAGTTGCAATCTGTGTCTCCAACATGTTTAATGACAATGCCATATTTAACTTTAGGCATATTTTAAAGAAACGCCAGAAACAAATGTCTCTGGACAGTTTTGTTGTGCAACAGGGGTCCAGTAACTCTCAAGCTGGTCCTAGTCCCAGTATAAAACAAAGAGAAGTAATCCGAGATGGTAGATCCTTGATACCTGAATTCCTTCTGGAGGGGGAGATTCCCTTCCAAAAACAACCTTAACTCCTCCTCCTCTCCTCTCCTCTCCCCAAAGTTAAGGGTAATGTTAAATGCTCATTTATTAATTTCATCAGTCATTTGTATTTCTCATTGTTTTCTGTATGTTAAACTGTGTATTCCCTATAAAATGCATAAAAAAAATATTTTTGGGGGCCTGGAACGCATTAATTGTATTCATATTATTCCTTATGGGAATTATTGTTTCAGTTTTTGTACATTTCAGATTTCGTCAAAGGTTCTGGAACGGATTATGAAAACTGAGGTTCCACTGTACTTTTCTTTTGATTGAGTTATATTTCCTTTAACAGCCATCTTCTAAACAAGAAGATTGAGTTTTAAGGGCCATACTTTATTAATCAGTTTTAAGTATAGTAGTGTACAAAGAACCTGGTCCAATTTGTGCTCACAAAAATGAGTCAAAATAAGTCCAAGTTGGCTATATTATAATGTATTTTCTTGATTTGATTTTTTATTTGTTTCATCACTTTGAGATTCTGATGATGCCAGGTGACATTACTGAAATGCCAACCCTTGATATTGTGGATTTATAAAAGAATAAGAAAAAACAAATATTTTAATGCAAGGTAACACAGATGATATCTGAAAAAAGTCTGGGAGAGGGTTTAATTCTGATCTCTTGTGAATCAAGTTGTACTTATGTTGTGTAGTTGGAAAGGAAGTTCATCATACTTTTTTATGGGAACAGCAAGTTTATAAGTCTTTGTATTTTGTAATTATTAAATACATAAATAAATTTATATCATCAGCTAAGTTCAACACATCTTCTGACTAAATGATTACTATATAGCAAATACATAGTCATAAACATACTAAAATAAAGTACAGTTATTTGAATTCAAGATGACAATAATCCTAGTTATGAAAAACAAATACTATATCGAATTTATCTGGACTACACTGAACAGATTTGTGCGGATGAGGAAGGGAATGTCTTGTTGTCTGGTGTGTATTCTGTAGGATTCTCTGATGGTATTTTTGTTAGTTGGCCCTCTCTCTTATGTGTATTTGGATGAAAATACTTTGTCTTCGATGGTTATCGAAGTATGTTATCAGTATTCTTGATTTACAAAGTTGTGTTGCTTTGTTTTTTGGGTTGAAGTTGTTTGTATTAACTACTCCTTTTCTTTTGACTGAGTTATATTTCCTTTGACAGCCATCTTATAAATAAGAAGATTGAGTTTTAATGGCAATACTTTATTAATCAGTTTTAATTATAGTAGTGTACAAAGAACCTGGACCATTTTATGCTCACAAAAATAAGTCAGAATGAGTCAAATTTGGGTATGCTTTAATGTATTTTCTTGATTTGTTATTATACAGTCAAACCTCGGTTTTCATATCCCTCTCTTTTCATACGTTACAGTTTTCTTAGACTTTTTTCTCAGAAATTTTGTCTGTTATTGTATGTTTCCTCGGTTTTCGTACACTTGGAAACGCTCCATCCAGGGCTCAGCTCAGGACCGGGCCCCGTATTGAGTGCCCAAACAAGCCATCCCATCTTCTTTCATGATGCATTTGGC
>NC_061089.1:38596722-38688055 GCF_015104395.2 Macrobrachium nipponense
GCCAAATGCATCATGAAAGAAGATGGGATGCTTTGTTTGGGCACTCAATACAGGGCCCGGTCCTGAGCTGAGCCCTGGATGGAGCGTTTCCAAGTGTACGAAAACCGAGGAAACATACAATAACAGACAAAATTTCTGAGAAAAAAGTCTACGAAACTGTAACGTATGAAAAGAGAGGGATATGAAAACGAGGTTTGACTGTATAATAACAATCCCCCCAAGAAAAATACATTAAACGCATACCCCCAAAAATTTTGACCTCATTCTGGACTCATTTTTGTGAGCATAAAATGGTCCAGGTTCTTTGTACACTACTATAATTAAAACTGATTAATAAAGTATTGCCATTAAAACTCAATCTTCTTATTTATAAGATGGCTGTCAAAGGAAATATAACTCAGTCAAAAGAAAAGGAGTAGTTAATACAAACCACTTCAACCCAAAAAACAAAGCAACACAACTTTGTAAATCAAGAATACTGATAACATACTTCGATAACCATCGAAGACAAAGTATTTTCATCCAAATACACATAAGAGAGAGGGCCAACTAACAAAAATACCATCAGAGAATCCTACAGAATACACACCAGACCACAAGACATTCCCTTCCTCATCCACACAAATCTGTTCAGTGTAGTCCAGATAAATTCGATATAGTATTTGTTTTTCATAACTAGGATTATTGTCATCTTGAATTCAAATAACTGTACTTTATTTTAGTATGTTTATGACTATGTATTTGCTATATAGTAATCATTTAGTCAGAAGATGTGTTGAACTTAGCTGATGATATAAATTTATTTATGTATTTAATAATTACAAAATACAAAGACTTATAACTTGCTGTTCCCATAAAAAAGTATGATGAACTTCCTTTCCAACTACACAAACAGTAAGTCAACTTGATTCACAAGAGATCAGAATTAAACCCTCTCCCAGACTTTTTTCAGATATCATCTCAGTGTTACCTTGCATTAAAATATTTGTTTTTTCTTATTCTTTTATAAATCCACAATATCAAGGGTTGGCATTTCAGTAATGTCACCTGGCATCATCAGAATCTCAAAGTGATGAAACAAATAAAAAATCAAATCAAGAAAATACATTATAATATAGCCAACTTGGACTTATTTTGACTCATTTTTGTGAGCACAAATTGGACCAGGTTCTTTGTACACTACTATACTTAAAACTGATTAATAAAGTATGGCCCTTAAAACTCAATCTTCTTGTTTAGAAGATGGCTGTTAAAGGAAATATAACTCAATCAAAAGAAAAGTACAGTGGAACCTCAGTTTTCATAATCCGTTCCAGAACCTTTGACGAAATCTGAAATGTACAAAAACTGAAACAATAATTCCCATAAGGAATAATATGAATACAATTAATGCGTTCCAGGCCCCCAAAAATGACAATTTGTCCAAAATTGCATTTTTCCTAACTATACAAACCTGAGGTCCTTTTACAATAGGAAGGTACTAGCGGCAGCTGGATAGGTCGTAAGCTTTCGAACAAGGGTTCAGTAGTTAACTGCTTGTCCGACAGGCGCGCCTGCGCGCGACTGGGAGGTAAACAAATCACTTTTGCTTTTGGCCCAAGCAAAAACTGCAGAGTGAGGGGTGGCATGAGGTGGGGCTATGTGTAAAAGGACCTCAGGTTTGTATAGTTAGGAAAAATGCAATTTTGGACAAATTGTCATTTGTTCCGACACGGCATACAAACCTTCGGTCCTTTTACAATAGGAAGACTCACTTCTTGGTGGGAGGAATCTGAGTCTTTTGTGAACAGACTGGTGTTCGCCCAACCTTGGAAGCCTCCCTGGTCGTAAGAGCGAGGGAGGGATCCAAGCCTCTGTCCGATTGATCGGGGTGTGCACCGCAGGACATCGAAATGGTCAGACCTCTGGACCGAGTTACCTAAAGAGAGAGGCATGCGTATCTCTTCGTACCAGCAATGTAAGAACTTGTTCCTGTACAGGAGCAAATATAAAGTCATGGGTTTGACTCTTGTAGGCATCCACTTCCCCCCTTGTAGAAGGAAGTGGTGGATATTCTGCTCCTATCCTAGTGAAAAGGGATAGGATGGGGCTCTGTCATATAGCTCACCTGCATCTCGTCCTCATCCAGCGTAGTGACGACCGTGGCCCTCTGCCCACAGGTAGAGGAGGAGGAAAAGATGGGAAGAGAGAGACCAGTCACTCACTCACTCACACATCCATCCACACAGTCACACCAGGACTCGATGCTGTTTCAGCCTGCGAGGGTCTGGGTTAGCTACACAACTTGTTGAGCAGCCACCACGGGTCCCAAGGAAAAAGGTATATTCCAAGGACCTGTGGGCAATATCCCGAAGGTAGAAGGAACGTAAAGGTAGTCTGGTTAGACCAGACCCCTGCCTTCAGGACCTGCGCCACGGAGAAGTTCTTACGAAAACGCCAACGAGGGGCCAATACTTCTGACTTCGTGAGGCTCTCGGACGGGACTACGGATGTCGTCCACTACCTGATCAGCCTCATACGCCCTCCTCGATGACGATCAACGCAAGCCAGAATGAAAGTGTTGACTTGAGGGGCTGGGATACTTCTTTCTTGGTGACCCCAGGAAAGGAGAGGAGGGTGCTAACGAAGGAAAGAAGAAAGGAGGGGTGGGCGTCCGGACACTCAGAGGGGGGGCCAGAATGAAAGAGTGTTCTTGGATACTTCTTTCTTGGTGACCCCCGGTGCTAACGAAGAAGGCGTCGACACTCAGGCTGAGGTGTCGAGTTCTCTTCAGATAGCGCCGTAGCGCCCTCACAGGACAAAGCAGCATCTCATCCGCATCATTATCGGTGAAGTCCATTAGGGAGGGAATCGTGAATGACTCGAACCTGTCGTCAGGATCGACGGTTTCTGAGTCTTCGCAACGAAGTTCGGGACGAAATCGAGCGTCACAGATCCCCATCCCCTGGAGTGTCGTACATTCATAGGAAGACCATGAAGTTCCCCTACTCTCTTCGCCGATGCCAGGGCCAGCAAGAAGAGGGTCTTGAGGGTCAGATCCCTGTCTGACGACTCTCGGAGTGGCTCGAACGGCGTTCGAGTCAGACTCCTAAGGACGAGAGTCACATCCCACGCAGGGGGCCTGAGTTCCCTGGGTGGGCAAGACCTTTCGAAGCTCCTCATAAGCAAGGAGATCTCGAACGAGTTCGAAATGTCCAATCCCCTCAGTTTCAGGACGAGCGCCAATGGCGGCTCTGTATCCTTTGACTGTGGGGACTGAGAGGAGCTTCTCTCGGCGAAGAAAAACGAGGAAATCCGCTACCTGCTGAAGAGTGGCTCTGAGAGGAGATAGACGTCTACGACACCAACCACAGAAGACGGCCCACTTCCCCTGGTACACAGCTGCAGAGGACTGACGGACGTTTCCAAGCCATCTCTGTTGCTGCGCTACGAGAAAAGCCTCTCGTTCGCAAGAGATGGTGGATAACAGCCAGCCGTGAAGACGTAGAGACTGGACTGCTCGGTGGTACCGCTCGACGTGCTGGGCGAGAAGGTTGTGCCAAGGGGGAATCTCTCTCGGTTCTCCTGCGAGAAGAGCCAGCAGGTCCGGATACCAAATGGCCTGTGGCCATTTGGGAGCCACCAGGATCATCCTGAGATTCGGGGTGACCAGTGCTCGACTGATACAACCTGCGAATCAGGCTGAACGGGGGAAAGGCATAGGCGAAGAGGTTGTCCCACGGGTGTTGAAGAGCGTCCTCTGCAGCTGCCCATGGGTCCGGCACGGCCGAGAAGAACACCTGGAGCTTCCTGTTGTGCCGGGTGGCGAACAGATCCACGACTGGTCGCCCCCACAGGTCGAAGAGCCTTTCCGCCACGTCCTGGTGTAGAGACCATTCGGTCCCTATCACCTGATCCCGACGGCTGAGCGTGTCTGCTACTACATTCCCCTCTTCCCTGGAATGTAGCGTGCCGACAGCTCTATTGAGTGTGCCTCGGCCCACTCGTGCACCTGCCGAGTCAAACTGGTACAACGGGAGAGACACTAGTCCCCCCTGTTTTGTTGACGTAAGCCACCACCGTGGTGTTGTCGCACAATCAACACCAACTGAGTGTCCCATCAAGCGGTCCTGGAACTCTTGGAGAGCGAGGAACGCTGCCTTGAGTTCCAGTACATTGATGTGAAGGTGCTTGTCGTTCTCGTCCCACACTCCTGAAGTCAGCAACTCCTCCAGGTGTGCGCCCCATCCCTCGGTCGATGCGTCTGAGAACAGCTGCATGTCCGGGGGGGGAGTGCGCAGGGCACTCCTCTTAAGAGGTTCCTGTCGTCCAGCCACCAGGCTAGGTCCTGCCTCACCTCCTGTGTCAGTGACACTGGAAAGCTTGGGAATCCGTCGCCTGTGACCAACTCTCCTTTAGTCTCCACTGAAGAGACCGCACGTGAAGACGTCCCGTGAGGACTAAACTCTCGAGTGACGACGGTGCCGATCACGACTTGCCATCGCTGAGCTACCTGTTCCTGCCGAGACAGGAACTGGTTGGCTGCCTCCCTGAATCTGCTGATCCGCGAGGTCCGCGGGGAAGACTGCCCTGCTACCGTGTCGATCAGCATACCCAGGTACTTCATCCTCTGCTTGGGCTCGAGATCGGACTTTTCGAAGTTCACAACGATCCCCAGATCGCCGACAGAACTCGAGCAGTCGATCCCTGTCCTGTAGCAATGCGAGCGTCGGGAGCTCGCCAGACTAACCAATCGTCGAGATACCTCATCAGACGTATCCCGTGCGAATGGGCCCAAGCAGACACCAGAGTGAACACTCGCGTGAACACCTGTGGGGCGGTGAGAGACCGAAGCAAAGTGCCCTGAACTGTTACACCGTCCGTCGAGGATGAAGCGGAGGTACTTTCTGGAGGACTGATGAATGGGTATTTGGAAATACGCATCCTTTCAAGTCCACTGAAAGCATGAAATCGTTCTCCCTGATGGAGTCGAGCACTGAGCGTGCCGTCTCCATCGTGAACCGGGTCTGGCGAACAAACCGGTTCAGGGGAGAGATATCTATCACCGGGCGCCAGCCTCCCGTAGACTTTCCACCAGGAAGAGTCGACTGTAAAAGCCCGGTGACTGATCCGTGACGATTTCTACAGCTCTCTTGCTCAGCATGGTCTTGATCTCCTGTCTCAGTGCTACGTCCTTCGATGACCCTGGAACGTACGACTGCCTGTTAAGGACCGGGTTGGACGGTGAGGGGTGGCCGAGATTCGAAGGGTAATAGATATCCCTCCCGAAGGACATCTACAATCCAGGTCTCGGCGCCGTAGCGCTGCCAAGTTGCCCAAAATGGCTGGCCAGGCACCCCCCCCACTTCCGGCAGCGGTGAGGGGGAACGCCAGTCCCTAGCGTTTCCCCCCTTTTTCGTTTCTTCGACTTCCTTACCCAGAGCCTCCACGGGAGGAGGAGGGCTGGGAGGAGGGCTGGTTACGGCTACCCTTGCCAGAAGTCGAAAGAAGACAGAGTCATTCCCCGGGGCTTCGACGCAGAGCTACCGTCTTAGCCACCGAGGAAGCGCTAGCCGAGCTCTTAGACTTGGCCGCAGTCCCGGGAGGCTGCCCAGAAGCCTTCGAGACTGGCCTGGTGAACCTAGGCCCGGTTCACTGGTCCGTCAGTGGCGCCGTCTGTCCACCGCAGCGTCCTCACCTATCTCCTGGGAAGAGAGGACGTGGAACTCCGTAAGGGTCCGTTGCGAAGTCCCAACGCCGCTCACGCCCGGCCGCCCTGGAAACCCTGAGTAAGGACAGCGTCCCTCGTCGCGGAGAACCAGGTTGGCCCACAGGTTCACCGTCTGGTGGGCAAGGAAGGAGATGGCTCTTCCCCCAGACTGGCAAAGTCTCCTGAAGGCCGAGTCATCTTCGGGAGGAAATTCCCCCGGAGTTGGCTGCGACCTTAGATACTGTGAAGGACCACAGATCTAGCCAGGAGACGGCCTGGAAAGCTGCCATGGCGGTAGATTCCAGGCCTAGTGCTTCTTGCTGCGAGAACCACAGGTTCTCGGACAGGAGCTGCTGCAGAGACACACCCGGAGTCAGCCTGGCTAACTCCGGGTTTGTTCACCTGTTTGGGCGGCATTCGGGTCTTCAGATGGCACGTAAAAACGCCGCTGTCGCAGCAGAGGAGGTGGAAGCAACTTGCTCGACCTGCCAGACTTGAGCGAACCGTCTTGTCCGGAGACAAGCGATTCAACCTGGTCCAGCACTGAGTCCGCAAGCTCAGAACGCGGCAAACCCACCGTCGGTCTGGGTTCCCTCTTCGGGCCCCAGAACGACTCGAGCCGGGACGTGGGCTCGGATGGTGGGAGCGGCGATCCGTTCCCCGAGGTCGTTGTGCTGACGAATCAGCGCAATAACCTCGGCAAAGTTCCTCTGGATCTCAGGAGTGACTGCGTCCTGCGGAGTCGGACCGTCCAGTCCCTCAAACAGGAGCACCTCCCGAGACCCTCCTCCCTCAAGGAGAGGAGCAGCGACAGACCCCTCTCGGTCTCCTCCAACCACCTGTGCGTACGACCTGGCTGGTCCGAGAACCGAGCCTGGTACGTACGACGACGTGGTGGGATCCTGAGGGGCGCACCCCTCACGATCACTACCTCAATACCCTCGCCCTCCGGCGGTGTAAACCCGAGGAGGTTGAAGGTATGGGAGGGGAAGGAAGACCTGACGCTCCCTCCTCGCTCGCTGGGGGCAAGAACCAGCGGGCTTGGAAAGGCTGCAGGCGATCGCCAAACCCGCGGTGGCGAATCGGAGCTGCAGGACCCTAGTTGCGAGCCGTCTCGCTGTGGAAAACGGCTGGTACCTGACCGAGAACAGCGGCCCCGGTTCTCGTGTTGTCAGAGGAAGCTGGTGCTGGTCGCCGTAACCCGATCGCTCTCTGTGAGGAGTGACGTGTCAGGCGACCGGCGAGCTCCCACTGTCACGGTGAGATGCGTGCGTATCCTCAACGGTGACGTCAGTTATTCGCTGGTACCAAGCCGTGGCTGGGTGCCGGCGAACGGGGGGGTGACCTCGTTCCCAAGCCTCAGCCCTCCGTGGTCCGGTTCAATGGACCGTCACGTCCCTCCCGGGTTAGCCAGCTGCTCGCCGCGAGAGCGAGAGCTGGTCTGGTGAGATCGCGTGAGCGGCTGTCACCAGTCTTCCGCTCCGTGCCGTGAACCTGACGCTGAGCGGACTCAGAGGTCTGGTTCCTGGCTGTTACGGTCCGCTGGTTATGGCCGACAGTACACTCGGTACCTCTCCGCGACGAACGCGGACGGAGACTGGGACCCTGCTGCCTGGTGGCCGAACCAACCATGACAGCAGGTGAGGAAGTGCCGGTGTTAGCCGGCACTCCTCTGGTGCCCCGTAGTCTTCTTCCTTGCGGAAGAAGAGACGGGTCCTGCCCCCGAAGGAGCAGGGTGACCAGCGGAAGAACCCCCCGTCTCACCAGAGCGAGACGGGCCCTTAGAAGTTCCCGAAGGAGACTTCTTAGGGGGGGGGAGGCGACCTTCTTCTTCTTCGGCGGGGGAGCCTTAGAAGAAGAAGGGGAAGAGGCGGCAGACGACGACGAAGAAGACGATGAAGACGACGACGACACCTTCCTCCTCTTCTTCTTCTTCTTCGTCAACCTTCTCAGGACCGACGTCAGATCTGTCATCCAGGACGGAGCCGGGGCTGCTGTTGCCGAAGCAACAGGGCCCGGACGCACCTGTCCGAACAGATCAGCATCGGGAGCAGCGGCGCCAGGAACAGGAACAACATCAGCAGGTGCGAGCATCACAGGAACGGCAGAAGAGACAGCAGGAGCAGGTACAGGAACGGCAGCAGTGGTCAACGTCACGTCCGTGGACAGCAGCTGGGCAGGTACGGCAGGTACGGCAGACTGTGTAGGCGGTCCAGATGGGCGGACCAGCGGCACAGACATCCTAGGTACCGGTGGGAGGTCCAGGGGCGAGCTCTTCGGGCACACGAAGTCCGGTCGCGGCAGCACGGCAAACCCAGGTGGCGGCATCACACTCCCCCGAGTTACGGCGACTGGCCCTTGCACCGATGTAGTGGGTGTCACAGAGACCGCGTGCTGGGTGTACACCAGGTGAGGAGGTGAAGCGTAGCCGGGTGTTGTAAGGGTCGTGGTGGTGGTCGTGACCGTTGCATGGGTGACCGTCCCACGGAGCCAGCGAGATGGTAGAGCAGCCCCTGGACACTCGGCACGCCCTACCCTGCAGCCCCCCAACGATGCCCACACTGTCCGAGGTCATCCTTCGCGGCAACCGCACCTGAGGAGGCAAAAGTCGGGTGATTAGGGGGATCCTCTACCCGCTCGCGCGAAGACGAACGGATAGAGGACCCAGAGTACAACTCGACGTCAGGGTATCTAGCGCCCTCCTCCACACTCGACAAGTCAGGAGAGGAGAAGGACCTAGACACCCCCCCGAAGGGGAAGGCGCGAGACGTGGAAGTTGAGCGGGCGGCAGGAAAGAAGACGAAGTGTCCGTCGTCCCAAAGGAGTCTCGGGAGAGCTTTCCGACGACTCCTTTGCAGGCCTTCGCTTCTTCCTGCCCTCATACAAAGTCCACTGCGCCTCCGACCAATCATTACAACATCACAAGGCTCGGCTCGGTGCACTCGCGCCCCCGACACCAGAGCACACAAATATGAGGGTCTATCTCCGGGAAAGAGCGGAACTTCCCGCATTTACGCCCTTCGGTACCCGGGCATAGTCTCCGTGGGGTAGCGAGGCGAGGAGATTCCATCATTTATCAAATTCAGTTGAATTAATATGAAAAGAGAGAAATGATTGTACTTACAATGAACTCTTTCATACACAAACACAACCAAATACTCAAGAAAGCAAACGACGAGAAGCGGGCAGAGAGCGTAGAACACACACGTCCACTCGCTGTGAGGCCGAAAGCAAAAGTGATTTGTTTACCTCCCAGTCGCGCGCGCGCGCCTGTCGGACAAGCAGTTAACTACCGAACCCCTTGTTCGAAAGCTACGACCTATCCAGCTGCCGCTAGTACCTTCCTATTGTAAAAGGACCGAAGGTTTGTATGCCGTGTCGGAACAAATATTTTTTTTTATGCATTTTATAGGGAATACACAGTTTAACATACAGAAAACAATGAGAAATACAAATGACTGATGAAATTAATAAATGAGCATTTAACATTACCCTTAACTTTAGGGAGAGGAGAGGAGAGGGAGGAGGAGAGGTTATTGTTTGGAAGGGGAATCTCCCTCCAGAAGGAATTCAGGTATCAAGGATCTACCATCTCGGATTACTTCTCTTTGTTTTATACTGGGACTAGGACCAGCTTGAGAGTTACTGGACCCCTGTCGCACAACAAAACTGTCCAGAGACATTTGTTTCTGGCGTTTCTTTAAAATATGCCTAAAATTAAACATGGCATTGTCATTAAACATGTTGGAGACACAGATTGCAACTTCTTTGTTGGGATGACAATTCTCCACAAATTTTTTTTACATCATTCCACTTTGCAAACATGTCCTTGATCCCTGAAGTAGGCACATTATGTATGCATATTTTTCTGAATTTTTCAAACCAGCCTCTACTGGCCTTAAATTCACTAACAGCAGTGCTTGTTGTAGGCATTTTCTCCAACATTTTGCTATGAGTTCTTTCTCAAAATTTTTATAGTTTCTTGCCTTTTTTTTACAGAAGGGCTAGCACTTGGAACTTTTCTTTGGCACCATGATGGCTTATTTAGCAGTTGCACTCAAATAAAAATGCACATATAGCACAAAAACAACGAACATAAATAGCAGAATGGGTCACGAAAAAGATGGGATGCTTTGTTTGGGCGCTCAATGCAGAGCTTCTGTGTATGTTGTTTTTTGTGCCTTTTTGTGCTTTTTTTTAGTAAAGTGCAACTGCTAAATAAGCCATCATGGGACCTAAGAAAGTTCCAAGGTGGGCTAGCCCTCCTGTAAAAATGACAAGAAACACTATAGATTTAAGAACGAACTCATAGCAAAAAGTGTTGGAGGGTGTTACATGTCGATCACAATAAAGAAATGCCTACAAGTGCTGCTGTTAGTGAATTTAAGACCAGCAGAGGCTGGTTTTACAATTTTAGAAAGAGAAAGGGCATACATAATGTGCATACTTCAGTAATTAAGGACACTGTTTACAAAGTGGAGTGATGTGAAAGATATTGTGGAGAATTATCATCCCAACAAAGATGATGTAATCCATGTCTCAAACATCTTCCATGGCAATGCCGTGTTCCACTTTAGGCAAATTTTAAAGAGATGCCAGAAACAAATGTCTCTGGACAGTTTTGTTGTGCAACAGGGGTCCAGTGACTCAAAGTGGTCCTAGTGCCAGTAAAAACCGAAGAGGGGGAAGTAACCCCAGATAGTACCCGTAAAAAACGAAGAGGAAAGTAACCCCAGATAGGTCCTTGATACCTGAAATCCTTCTGGAGGGGGATTCCCTTTCCATACAATAACCTCTCCTCCTCCTCCTCCCCGTCTTCCATATGCTAACAAGAGTCTTCCATAAAGGGAAGAGTGATGTTAAACGTTCATTACTCGTTTCATTATTTATTTATATTTATTTCTCATTGTTTTCTGTATACATAACTGTGTTTATTCCCTATAAAATGTATTTTTTGTTAAAATTTTTGGGGGTCTGGAACACATTAATTGTATTTACATTATTCCTTATGGGAATTATTGTTTTGGTTTTTTAAAGTTTCGGACTTCGTGGGAGGTTCTGGAACGGATTATGTACGAAAACTGAGGTTCCACTGTATATTGTAATTCCTGTCTTTGGATATTACAGTATAAGTTTTTCTAAGTTAGGTACTTTTTCATTAGCTATTCAAGGGTTGACTAGGATTTTGGGATAGCCTAGCCCTTGGGTAGACTTTTCACTATTCCCATGAACTTTTTGGAGAAACCTGCACCCAACTTGGACCTACCAGTGCAATTAAGTAATAGTTATGGTACCTTGAATCATCTGACACAATGATCTAGGAAAAACTTCACTAAACCTATAGCTTTTTTGTCACAAATGAGTTTTGATGCATCTAAGAAACCCAAAAAGATAAAAAAAAAAATAACTTCACAAGCATTGAGTATATTAAAATTTTGAATTCTGTCAAAGTTAATAAGCCCTCAATATGATATCCTCAAAATTTACTCACCTGAAAAAGTGCAGGAATATCTGTAGTAGGTTGCTCTGGAGTATCCACAGCAATCATGTCCCCTTCAGGTCCCTCAATGACAGCAGATGCCTCTACTCCTTCAACACCACAACCAACAATTCCAACAGCACCACAAACAGCTTCATTGGCATTTGCATCATCCTGTAAATTAGAGAAGAATATAATATTTGCTTTAACATTTGCTTCACCACAAAACCAAACTAACTACTCTTTCATAACCCTTTCATGACATGCAAAAACCTATTTAAAAAATTATGTCTGCTCTTTTCGGTAGGTTAGTACAAGTGCTGATGGCTTCCCCAAGATTTTCATAACTTTTGCTTCTTTAGTAATTGCAAACTAGTTTACAGATCACATTCTTCCCCTAAACTTTTGAGACTTGTTAAGGATTGTAATTTTCATTTCATCAATCATTTTTCATTCACCCTTTCCCCACATTAGTTAGTGTTATCCTGTATGCACTGACTTCATAAGCAATGTCAATTTTCAGTAGTTTTCTGCAAGATTTGCCTTTTACTTGTATGTATTGTATTTAATCAGTGGTCTGGAAGTATTCAAGTGATTTTTATCACAATTTCTGCAAGCATGCTCTTCATCTGCATTTCTTTTGCCTTTCCTGCTTACTTTTCTTTTATTATTTTAGAGTGCTAGCTAATGACTTGAAATCTTGTTCTGGTTTTGTTTTCAGTACAAAACCAGCAGTTAGCTTTTCAGTATTAAGTAATTCAATCATTGCAGTCAGTGAATTTACCAGACACATTATCATTTATGGGGATGCTTGTTTAATCTATCAATAAAGAGATGGTCTTACCAACTTCGGCACAGTGCAAAGAGAATTACAATCTAAAGATGAATTCACAAAATGGAAAGTCATATAAGTTAATAAAAACTATAATAAGAATAGTAGCTACTTAGTAATGACTGCTATGCTGATGGCCAACATAAAATATGTACAAGATTAAAAGGACAAACTAATAGCCACAAAAGCAGCTTGTGTCAAAGTGATATATTTGTGAAGAGAGTGATGGAGAGAGACATACAGTCGACCCCTAACCTATTTGCAGTTTAGGATTCGCAGCTTCACCTATTCATGGATTTTTCTGTGAACCTTATTGCCAAATTATTTGCATACAACTTAGTAATCCAGATTTTTTCATTGAGAAATACTGACTAATTAATTACTGTATTTTTGTGTTATTTTTGTGAATAAATACATTTTTTATGATAAACAATTAAGTACTCATTTTTAAATATTAATATTAAACTAAACACAGCAAACTATCAATAAAATATGACAAATTTGTAACTAATTTGTATTTTTCATAATTTACAAACCCGAGGTCTTAACATTAGGATAAATACTCAGCGCCAGCTGGAAACCGGTAGTTTAAAATAATTGTGTACGCAAGGGACTATTGGCATCTGTGCTTGGTCACGAGACATGTGGGGCCACCCACATACCCCTCATTAACTTGTGACCCCGTCAGTTATTCTTCCAACCCAGGTTAGTTGATAGGGGGGTGGTTAGAGGTGGACCTTTGTATGTTAAGACCTCAGGTTTGTAAGTTATGAAAAATACAAATTAGTTACAAATTTGTCATTTGTTCATATACAAAACAAACCTTCGGTCTTAACATTAGGATAGGCTTACTCTTGGTGGGAGGTAAGTACTATTAACCAACTGGGAGTTTGCCACCTTTGATCAGTTTTCTGAATGCCAGAATTCTACGAAACAACTGACCAGTATTTCCGAATCTAAGATATATATGAATATCATAGAGTCAGACTTCTGGGTTTTTACACAATGTCATATAGTTCATTGCGTCCGAGGAAGATAAGAAGATCTGTTCCCCTAACAAACCAATTCATCCACTCACGTAGGTTTGTTATCATTCCTCTCCCCCTTGCTAAAGAGAGGAATGTCCTGTTACTGATAGGTATCTTACTGATACTAGCCCTAACAGTATGGCCACTTCACTCACCTGTACCTTGTCCATTCCAGCTTATGATGGTACTCTCTTCTTACTGCCCTAAGTAAAGAAGGAGACAGAAATGTGAAAAGGAAAGAGGCCAGTTAAACCTCATTTCACATTCAATCCATCATCTTAGACAAGATACCAACCGACGCGCCAGGGGTACTGGATGAGTTACACCTTTTGTTGAGCAGCCACCAAAGGACCCAAGGAAATTGAGTCCAAGGACCTCTGGGCAACCATATATACGTGTATATATATATATATATATATATATATATATATATATATATATATGCAGGAAATTAAAAGTGGTTTCCATAAACAAAGAACCCACTCTCAAATTTCAATGAACAGACACCTCCTTAAAATTGCTCAATTTTGAGCTTCGATACAGTCACGATAATTTTAACAGATATGTTCTGAAATGCCAGGAGCCCATATTCCTCTGATGACCTTATCTTCTGTATAACCTCATTGGTACAACTTGACAAACAAGGAGTAGGCTTGCCCGATCGCCTCTGTTTGGCCTGTTCCTTTACGTCTACCACGTTAATGTTCTAGGTGACTTAGTTCTTTCTATATCCATAGAGTACTTTGACAAGTCAAAGCCGGCCCTGCTGAAGGTCCCTCACACATGCTCACACCGTACTGAGCAAGATTAAGAAATGTATCTGTCATCATGACCTGTGCTGCATTGACTCATCATCCCGGATTCGGGGGCCAACTGGAACTGAAGGTCCAGGCTACTTTTGAGTCTACATCAAAACCCTGGTTATTGAGTAACTCCCACTCTACCAGGTCAGAAGAAAAGAACCCCCATCCACAGTCAGTTTCCTGTAACGTGACTGATGTATGTGCCTGGTGGTAGTCCGTCAAACTACTCTGATAGTGTGAAGCGATATTCACATGCCCAATCACCAGTCCAATGTATATCACCATGCATGTAAACATGTAATTACAGAGACTCTTCCCTCTGTTCTGACAACCTCTCCACCACATCATTGTCTACTGACCGAATGCCTTTAATGGACAGAAAACGTCCACCACCACAGGCAGTCACGGCCAAAGGGTCATTCTGTATACGTGAGCTAATGACCTTTGGAGTCGTGTTACGTCCGAGGTGACACTACACCCAAAAACTGAGAACTATTAGTTCGAAAGGCGATACTGGTCAACCTCCAGGCCTTGAGATATTAATTCTACCTATCGGTGATGCCTCTTCGCCCCACGAACCTGGTAGCGATGATTGTGCTACGATAAACTTTATCAGTCACTCCTCCTGGGCCCTCCTTAATTGCTGGAACCCATTCTTCCGTCAGGGACATGGCGGAACAGGTAGAACCTAGAGTTTGCATAACCTCCAGGATGTTCCCAGTATCGCAAATGGAATCCTCAAGGTCCTCGAAGGGTGAAACCCGAGACAGCTTTACATGGTTTTTCCATTATACGAGTTCCTCTCTGGACGAGTGGTTTGTGCACTCATCTGCCAAACCGGTGGTCCAAGGTCCTACTCCCATTTCGGCCAACGCGGAATCAGAGAACTTATTTCTGGTGATAGAAAATAATTTATCGATGTACTAGTGCGGTTCAGATCCCACAATAAGCTGCAGGTCCCATTGCTAGGTGACCAATTGGTTCCTAGCCACGTAAAAAATATCCAATCCTTCAGGCCACCCCTCAGCCCTTGGAGAGCTATTAAACAGCTTAGTGTTTTTGTAAAAACTAAGATGCCAACCACGAAACACCTTATGCGGTGACCTGTTACAATATACGGGCATATGCTCAATATGCTACCCTCCAAAGGGAAATCCTTTATTGCCAGAAACCATCATGGTGCTATTCTCGAGTAACCTAGCCCAGAATTGTACCCAACGTCACTTCACCCTACCTCACTCTTGAACAATGGGAAACTCCCCCCTTTCAGATATGATGAGATACTAAAGCCTCGCTCTAGCCAACTGAAGCTTGAACCTTCTATGTTAGGTTCATGACTTCAATATAAAAACTAGACCAGTATGGAAGAGACGCATTTGCAGATTCCAAGTTAACCTAGCCAACAACCACTTGGACTAGTCTAAGTAGGTATAGTCAATTAAGAATTGACTAACTTACTTTAAGTTGGCAAGACCAGGTTGACCCTGGCTTGGTTAGGTTAGGCTATGTTACCCGTTCCAATTAGGCTAGGACCCTGGTTTGGTTGGGTTAGGCTATGTTAACTCTTCCAATTAGGCTAGGACCCTGGTTTGGTTTGGTTAGGCTATGTTAACACTTCCAATTAGGCTAGGTTAACTCCTCCACCACTTAGGGTAGATTAAGTCCATCCGAGATGTACACTTAACCCTCTAACGCCAAAGCAGTAAAAAAAAAATTGTCTCCCGTGTGCCGGAAGTGTTTCAGAGTGAGCACAGAAGCAAAAAAAAATATTTTTTTCAAAAAATCACAGCGCGCTTAGTTTTCAAGATTAAGAGTTCATTTTTGGCTCATTTTTTTGTCATTGGCTGAAGTTTAGTATGCAACCATCAGAAATGAAAAAAAATTATCATTATCATATATAAATAATGCGATATATGATAGCGCAAAAACGAAATTTCATATATAATTGTATTCAAATCGCGCTGTGCGCAAAACGGTTAAAGGTAACAAGTTACTTATTTTTGTTGTAATGTACACTAAATTGCGATCATTTAGGTATATAACACATTGTAAAACGATAAAAGCAACACAGAGAAAATATTATCACAAAATAATGCATGAATTCGTAACGCGCGGACGTAAACAAATATTTTTTTCAAAAATTCACCATAAATCTAAATATTGTCCTAGAGACTTCCAATTTCTTTCAAAATGAAGACAAATGATTGAATATTACTATACTGTAAGAGTATTAGCTTACAATTGCAGTTTTCGACCATATCTGACGAGTTAAAGTTGACCGAATGTCGAATTTTTTTTATATATATATTTTTTTTATATGCAATTATTTCGGAAATAAGAAAAGCTACAACCTTCAAATATTTTTTGTTTTATTCTACATGAAATTGTGCACATTTTCATATATAAAACTCTATGAAATGCTTAATATGAAACGGAGCAAATATTCCGAGAATGGTACGTACGCATTTCGGAGATTTGTGGCGGAGAATCCACGCGCGGAGGGAAGGAAAAAAAAGATTTTTTTTTTTTTTTTTTTTTTTTTAATTCACCATAAATCTAAATATTTTGCTAGAGACTTTGAATTTGTTTCAAGATGAAGATAAATGACTGAATATTACTAGACTGTAAGAGTTTTAGCTTACAATTGCGTTTTTCGACCATTTCGGTAAAGTCAAAGTTGACCAAATGTGGTTTTTTTTCTATTTATCGTGATTTATATGCAAATATTTCAAAAAGGAGAAAAGCTACAACCTTCAATTATTTTTTGTTGTATTCTACATGAAATTGCGCACATTTTCATATATAAAACTTTATGTAACGGCTAATTTAAAGTGGTGCAAACATTACCACAATCGCACGTATGATTTTTTCGGAAGAGTTACCGCGCGGACGTAAAGAAAATGTTATTTTTTTTCATAAATTCACCATAAATCGAAATATTGTGCTAGAGACTTCCAATTTGTTGCAAAATGAAGGTAAATGCTTGAATATTACTAGAATATAAGCGTTTTAGCTTACAATTGCGTTTTTCGACCATTTCGGTAGAGTCAAAGTTGACCGAAGGTTGAAATTTTGGCAATTATCGTTATTTATATGAAAATATCTCAAAACTGATAAAAGCTACAACCATGGGTTGTTTTAAGTTGTATTGTGCATGAAATTGCGCACATTTCCATATATAAAACTTTATATAACGGCTAATTTTAAAATGGTGCAAACATTACCACAATCGCATGTATGATTTTTTTCGGAAGAGTTACCGCGCGGACGTAAGGAAAAAGTTTTTTCATAAATTCACCATAAATCGGAATATTGTGCTAAAGACTTCCAATTAGTTGCAAAATTAAGGTAAATGATTAAATATTACTAAAATATAAAATTTTTAGCTTACAATTGCGTTTTTCAACCATTTCGGTAGTCAAAAGTTGACCGAAGGTTGAAATTTTGGCAATTATCGTTATTTATATGAAAATATCTCAAAACTGATAAAAGCTACAATCATGAGTATTTTATTGTTGTATTTTACATAAAAATGCGCACATTTTCATATATAATACTTCATGTAACGGCTAATTTACAATGGTACAAAAATTATGTCAAAGTGACGAAATAATTTCAGAGATGTGTCACAGATACTTTTTAGTGCGATAAGAAAGAAATTCGCGCTTCGCGCCGCTGCGTAACGATTGTAAACAAAAAAACACCTTGATCCGTGAACTCCCAGCATCCGCCAAGGCGCGTGATTCAAAAGTTTTAGGCTGGTAGGCCTATAAGTATTTTTCCGCGAATTTTTAAAAAAACTTTTGTATGTCGACGTAAAATACGTCCAGTCGGCACCCGAGAGACAAAAAATGTCGACGTAAAATACGTCCAGTCGGCGTTTAAGGGTTAACTAGGCTAGGCTAGTTTAGACTAGCTTAATCTAGAAACTAAATGACTTAGGTTAAGGTAAAGCTGTTCAAGAAAGTTTGGGCTAACCATGCTAGGCTACAACCACAACCTTCTAGGCTGAGGTGGTAAAAGTGTTTCGAATGGGTAGCCTAGGCACTAGTCTAGGCTCGGCTATACTTATCACCTTACTAATTCGTCCAACCTAAGATAGTACGGGCATGTTCAAGCAACCGGATCATGTTAAGTCATCAACCCACTGTTAGGCTAAGTTGACATGTATGTCAGAACCACCTAACCTATGAGTTAGGCTAAGCTAAGAATTATACCACTCAGACTAATCTAAGATAGTAAATGCAGGTTCGAAAGCCAAACTGCAACCATTAGTTGGTCCAAGCCAGCACATGCATACCCAACCAGTTAGTTCGGACAGTCTAAGCTAAGAATTACTACTCAGATTAACTAAGATAGTAGCAGACGACTCGAATTGGCTGGAATAGGCTACGAATATAACCACTTGTTAGGCTAAAAGGTATGACCCAATTATCCTGGCTATAGCATCTTAGGTTACAAGTGCCCAACTTAGGCTTGGCTACCTTATGTGACGAAAGGATGACATTCACCTCTTTCTTTCGACTTAAGTTCCCATTTGATTTCATTATGAAGAATGGTTCTACAGTACTTTCAAGGAACCAAGCTTTCGATTAACTTTAACTACTTGTGTAAGAGTCGAAGCGTATTCTTATAGGAAGAAACCAGCTTATACCAACAAGTATATATAAAATATGGGAATTCTCCTTACCTGTAAAGGTTTGAAGTTTTCTGGAGTCAACCCAAAGTATGCTACTTCCCACCATATCCTTCTATCAATCCGTGCATTTTACGTGTTGTAAAATGGACTCTACTTGACTAGAACAAGGTAATTCATACTCTTTTGTATCCTTTTTCAAACCAAACACCATGTCATTCCCCGGGGGAAGCATGCTGGCTCCCCGAAAGGTTATTGAATGACTAATCAAATCAATCACCACCTCATACGAAGCCCGAAACTCTTGGTCTTCTCTTCCCTCCGGTTCTAACACACTGTGTTCGGCCACAGGAGACGTTAACTCACTCCTACCCTCTGACAAACATCTGGGTGCGTCATGGCCGTCCGACCATACGGCCGCGGCACCTTTGATCTTTAATGACCACTGATGGCTCGATCTCGAATAGTCAGTAGGCTCTGAGAAGGTATCTATTTGCATACGTCATGGCCTTTCGACCATATGGCCACAGCACCTATGATCTTTAATGGCCACTGATGGCTCAATCCCGAATAGTCAGTAGGATTTGAGAAGGTATCTATTAGCATGCGTCATGGTCGTCCAACCATACGGCCTTGGCACCTTTGATCCTTAATGGCCGTTGATGGCTCGATCTTGAAAATACTATAGTCAGTAGGATTTTAGAAGGTCTGTTTGCAATCCTATATACAAATAATAGAGCTATTTTATCATATTTTATTACTCTGACAGCTAGAGTCCATGGAAAACGTTTGTAAAAGCATCGGCGTATGTATCAAGTTAAGCCATGGCATTGTAGTCTCTCTTAGACTCTTTGTAGCCACCACTGGCAACTCCACGTTGGCCGCTAGCCCAGCGACAGTCGACGCTTTCGCTCGTTCGGACTCTTGTAAACGGCTTCGTCCGATTGCTTTGAGCTTACCAGCCACTGACCTTTTGATTTTCTTGCTGATTGGGCTGTGACAGTCCTAGTTCAAAGATCCAGAAGAATTTACTCTTCTCCTTTTGTCCCGAGGATCAGTCACGAAATCCTGTATCCTCCAACGCTTGACTGGTACACTCAGTGATGCCATCAAACTTAGCTATGACATCATCTAGAGAAGAAGATGAAAAAGAAGGCAAATCACGCCTTTTCTTTTTGCCTTACTTAGCCATTTTCACCTCTAGATCCTGTTTATTTTTCATTGTGTGTGTACCAATGAGTCAAAAAGCGTATTAGGTTCCGGAGGCAGCGAAGTAAATCGAGAATCAGTAGGCTGTGACGTCATGACTACCGCCATTACAAGCAGTCTTGGCTATGACGTCAACACACTTGATGGAAGCGTGAGGCTGTTTATGGTACTCTTGCAGCCAAGATCAAGAGACCTAACCTTCTGTGGCATTTCTACTTTACAAGGATGTGACAGTCCTGGCTCGAAGATGAAGAAGAAATTATTCTTCTCCTCTTGGCACGAGGATCAGTCAAGAAGTCCCTTTTCCAACTCTTCACAGCAGCCACACTAGACTAACTTTCCATCATTCATCATTCACTTGTTCGACAATTACAACTACTTCTTGAGCTTTCATATAATAGGGATGTAACAATCCTGGCTCGAAGATAGAGAAGAAACTTCTCCTCTTGGCTCGAGGATCAGCTACGAAGTCCCTATTATTTCCAGGATTGGCAGGAGAATGCACTGGCATCAAAGCCAGTCACCTAAGCTTGACGCCTAAGCGGAAGGATACAGAGGAAAGACTTGTCTTTTCCATTATGTGACTTATATCTCCTAACACTTGTAATTTCTCTCAAAAACAATGTGCATTAAAAACCTCCCATCCGAAAGAATAGTTGTAAACTACTGTTTTACCTCGAAATGAAAATGGAAGCACGCCTTCCTGTAGGCCGCAGCTGTGAAGAGACATCATGGCGGTCGCCATGTTTATGACGTCACTGAGCAACTCGAATGCAAAGCTAGCACCCTACCAGAAGTGCAAGGCTGTTGATGCTATTCTCATAGTCATAGCAAACTGACATTAAAGGCTGCCTTGTTGCCCTATCTGCTTCTTTATAGATGGCGACGCATCCGATCGCCATCCAGTGCATGTCAGGATAAAAGGGACATCCATCACGTGGGATCGTGGACGACAACACGACGTTAAACATCAAACCAACTGTCCTTTTGGGTTGGTTCTCCTGATAAGCCTAACGCCGACCACACACCTGCATCCTCTCTACTCATGTATCTGGAACGAAAACAAGATGACGATACACGCCTCTCCCCGCAGGGAAAGGAGCACAATTAGTCATAATTACTTCCCAAAGCACATCCAAATATATCAGAACTGTGGATTACAGGCAATCCATATGAATATGCGATATTTCCAAGCACAGGTAACGAATTAACCGTACCTTAAGAGTTTCTTCACCTACGACTTACTACACGAAGAGTGCTTCGACGGTTTCCATCGACGTCGAAACCATCGAAGGAAATAACAGGGCGTATAACTACTTCTTGTGATATCCAGGAAGTCTTGCAGCATGAGAACACTTCATGTTCACATACCCAGGAATTCCAAACAACAGATTGAAAACAACAGGGGGCAAACTAAACCAGCTTTAAAAGGACAGAGTAAACCACGTCCTCACTTAAAGGCGGTAAGAAGATAACTGACGGGGTCACAAGTTAATGAGGGGTATGTGGGTGGCCCCACATGTCTCGTGACCAAGCACAGATGCCAATAGTCCCTTGCGTACACAATTATTTTAGACTTTACCGGTTTCCAGCTGGCGCTGAGTATTTATCCTAATGTTAAGACCGAAGGTTTGTTTCGTATATGAACAAGTATTTATTTTTCAAGGCATATTAAATATTAAGGTACTGAATACAGTACTACCTAACTTTCCAGTGTTTCCTTATACACTGAAAAAAGAAAACGGGACTGCTTCAACCGTACTATACAAGATACAATGGATGTACTAATTGAAAATGAGGGTAACTTGAATAGTTTCCATGCTTAGTTGTAAGCCATATATTTTAAACGGTAATATTTTAAGGTAGGTTTGAAATTAAAGTGTTTTAGATGATAGTTTAAGGCATATTCTGTGTGGGACGATAGTTTAAAGTAGTATATATTTGGCGTTTAAACTATTTAAATAAGCAATTACAGTGGGGCCTCGCTTAGTCGCGGATCAGCAATCATGGATTCAGTTAATCACGGGTTTTTCCTTGGACCACTTCTCAGTCTATATCGCTGGTATGAATCCGTGGTAGGCTAAGCCTCGTCCAGTTCTGATAACCAACAAATGCATGAACAGATTCACATTATGATATTAACTGACAATAAAGGTAATAAAACCATTCTCACCTCATATATTATTGGCATATCTTCATAATATATAGCCTATTCATGGAATAATCCCACATCATTGACATCAACTTGTAGTTGAGCGGCCAGCAGAAATGTAAACATGGAGTTACACTTAACAGCACCTTTGTCATTCTTAACCTTTTAGAAATGTTAATAGTAGTAGTGTAATTACAGTAGTAATAACATTTAGGAAAACATTAATTTTCAATTTGAACTTCATTATTGTTTTGGTATAACGTAATCAACTTCTCTGAACACTGCAGTCATACAAACGATAATTGTCATAGATTATCGTATTGTTGTTTGCGATCGGCCACAAAGCGTAAACGTAATAAAACCATTTTTACCTTATATATTATTGTCATATATTCATAATAAAATGCATATCTTATATATTATTGGCATATCTTCATAATAAAAAGCCTCTTCAAGGAATAATTCTTGGGGGATGCATTTTTCAAGAGATAAACAAAAATACACTTTACATGTTTACAGCATGCAATGATAACATTATTTTGATGTGATTACATTAATATTACAGTATGGTACTCTAAGCAGTACAGTAACTATTTTTTTTATCATAAATGTATATTCATTCACGAAAAATATATGTATGACCACCGTGACGTCGCCAAACCTAGTCTCGTTCGTACATACTATCTTTACACAATGTGATAGTGGTTACACCGTTCTACAAACTACCGATGTATTTTTACGTAAGTATCCTCTAAATTCTGTCATAAATCACTTTACTTACTTTTTTTGTGGAGCCCAAATACTACGTATATCCCCGGAAAATTAACGAAATCGCGAATTTTATCATAGAGCAAGATTCACTAATTACTGTGTTTTCCTCTTCTTTTCATGACTAAATGCATTTTTAGGATACTCATTTACATATTTTCAAATACTATGAATGTAAATAGCAAAATCTCTTTCTCTCTCTCTCTCTCTCTTACAGAAAAAACTATAATACTGATCTACTATTATCGTAATAAAAGAACAAAATGGTCTTTCATTCTTTCTGTGATTTACGAAACTGCTTCAATACAACTTTTATAGTTGACTCAATGATTATCACATTATAACAGTATACAAGAGAATATCTTATCACTATCCATGTTTCATTTCTTATCACCATAAAAATATTTAAAATACAAATTTAATTATGTTATTCTTGAGCTAAGCTAGTAACCGTACGCTCGTCCTAAGCTGCTCTCTCAAGCTATTCAACAGTTACTCTCATCCCAAGCTGCTCTCTCTCTCTCTCTCTCTCTCTCTCTCTCTCTCTCTCTCTCTCTCTCTCTCTCAATGAAATACGAATTACTGTATCATAATATCATAAACTATTATGTACAAAGTGGAAAATAATAATAATTCCATTAATAAATTAGTTTCCAAAATAATTCTTTCGGTAATAAACGGCTATCAGCTGATTCTAAATGTAAACAAAAGACAAAACTAGATTTTTATTGCTGTATTTTGCTGTTTATTACATTAATATTATAGTTGGGTGCTGTAATCTTTACAGTAAATATGATATTGTTATGATACAATAAAGTTTGTTCATACTTACCTGGCAGATATATACGTATAATCAAAATGCCCACCCACCTCCCCTCAGGAGACAGTGGCACTAGAAAATCTGAATAGAAAATGGGAATGGTTCCTGATACCCGCCTCCCAGCGGCGGGAATGGGTACTAACCACCTGGCCTCCCACTACGTGTGTCGTAAGTTTTGAAATTCTGTTGGACTTCGGAGAATACAGCTATATATATATCTGCCAGGTAAGTATGAACAAACTTTATTGTATCATAACAATATAATTTTGTTCATGAGACTTACCTGTCAGATATATATGTAGCTGAATCCCACCTTTGGAGGTGGGGGAGAGACAGAATAGGATTTAGGAAACAAATACATGCAGATGATTGACATCTTGGTTCCTTACCTGTTAGCATAGCTGACTTCGTGATTACTGTCACCCAAGTCTGCTTCTGCTTTACTAGTGTCTCCAGCAAGGTAGTGACCTATGTAGCTGGTGAGTTCTAGATGATCTGTCAATGGGGGCGTGACCACAATGTGACTAGACCATTTGACCATACTATGAGGGCAACGAAGCAAAAACAACCACCTGACCTAGCCTATCAAAAGTTAATCCCACATAACTTAGGCTAAAGAAAGGGAAGTCCGCCTTAGGCGGTCGACCCCACAACCATAAATCAATACAATAAATTTAAAAGCTCACCTAACCATTTTCTACAGGATAGGATGAGTGCTACTTCCTGCCCCAAAAATAGTGTCTGTGGAAACGTATGGCCCTAGTGAATAGCAGTTCTCGTATGTCATCTTCACGTCCCACAGGTAGTGTGAAGCGAGCACCGAGTTGCTACGCAACAAGGTGGCACCCAAAATGTCACTGAGTGCCATGTTCTTTTGGAAGGCTACCGAGGTAGCGATAGCCCTCACTTCGTGAGCATTCCCTTTAAACAGCCTCAGATCACTGTCTTCACAAGATGAATGCGCTTCCTTGATGGTGTCCCTCAAGAAGAATGCCAGAGCATTCTTAGACATCGGCAAGTCTGGTCTTCTGACTGAACACCACAAGTTGCTAGAAGGACCTCGACATTCCTTCGTCTTCCGCAAATAAAATTTGAGAGCCCTGACAGGGCACAGGACGCCCTCTGGCTCGAGTCCAATAATTTCAGCCATACCCTTGATCTCAAAGCTCTTGGGCCAAGGGTTGGACGGATTCTCGTTCTTGGCCAGAAACGTCGGGGTTAACGAACAAACGGCATTATGCCCCTTAAAGCCAACGTGCTTGCTGATGGCTTGAATTTTGCTTACTCTCTTCGCTGTCGCCAGAGCAGTTAGGAAAACAGCCTTCCTGGTAACGTCCCTTAGTGACGCAGCATGAAGAGGTTCAAAACGACTGGACATCAGGAACTTTAGGACTACGTCCAAGTTCCATGACGGCAACTTAGGCTGAGGCACCTTCGTGGTCTCGAAGGATCTTAAGAGATCGTGAAGATCTCTGTCGTTCGCTAAGTCCAGGCCCCTGTGTCTAAAGACTGCAGACAACACACTTCTGTAGCCTTTTATTGTCGGGACTGCCAGCTTCAAGTCATTCCTCAGGTAAGGTAGGAAGTCAGCTATTTGGTTCACAGAAGTCGTGGTAGAGGATATGCCCTTCTTTCTGCACCAACTCCTGAAAGCGGCCCACTTCGATTGGTACACTGCAAGAGAGGAAGCTCTCCTTGCATGGGCAATAGCTCTTGCCACAGGTCTTGAAAAGCCTCTCGCTCTGGCAAACTTTTGGATAGTCTGAACGCAGTCAGACTCAGAGCGGGGAGGTTTTTGTGGTACCTCTCGAAGTGGGGCTGTCTGAGTAGATCTATCCTCAAGGGTAACGTCCTCGGGAAGTCTACTAAGAAGGTCATGACCTCTATGAACCACTCTTTCGCAGGCCAGAATGGGGCAATCAACGTCATTCTCGTCCCTTCTGACGCTGCAAACTTCCTCATTACTTCTCCCAGGATCTTGAACGGGGGAAAGGCGTATAGGTCCATCCCTGTCCAATCCCAGAGAAGGGCATCTATCACTACTGCTCCTAGATCGAGCACCGGGGAGCAGTATAGCGGAAGTCTCTTTGTCCTCGAAGTCGCAAAGATGTCTACAAGAGGACGTCCCCATAAACTCCACAGCTCTTGGTATACCTCCTGGTGAAGAGTCCATTCGGTCGGCAGCAGTTGATCTTGCCGACTGAGGAGATCTGCACGGACGTTCTCGACACCTGCGACGAACCTCGTAAGGATCGTTACGTCTCGCGCTTGTGCCCACAACAAGATCTCACTCGCTAGACCAAACAGGGACCGAGAGTGTGTTCCTCCCTGTTTCTTGAGGTAAGCCAGAGCTGTGGTGTTGTCCGAGTTGATCTGGACTACTCAATTTGAGACTTGGTCTTCGAAGAACTGGAGCGCCAAATGGATGGCCGCCAGCTCTTTGAGGTTTATGTGCCAGGGCACCTGTTCCCCTCTCCAGGTGCCTGACACTTCTTCCCCCCTTAGTGTTGCTCCCCATCCAGTGGTGGACGCGTCGGAAAACAACACTAGGTCGGGGCTCTGAAGCTTGAGGGAAAATCCCTCTGACAGCTTTACAGGATCGAGCCACCACCTTAGGTGATCCTTTACCTCTCTCAAGATCTTCAAGACCGCATCGAGATTCTCCTTGTCCTCCCAGCTCTCCCCTAGGAAAAACTGGAGAGGTCTGAGGTGCAGTCTCCCCAGGGAAACAAACTTCTCCAGCGAGGAAATGGTCCCCAGCAGACTCATCCACTCCCTCACCGAGCATGTTTCTTTCCTCAGGAAGGCTGACACTTTGTCTAAGCCTTGCTGCTGACGTTCCTGGGACAGAAAAGCTCGAAAAGCCACTGAATCCATCTGAATCCCCAGATACACGATGGACTGCGTCGGGATCAGATGGGACTTTTCGAAATTTACCAGCAGTCCCAGGGACTTTGCCAAATTTAAAGTTGAGTGAAGGTCCTTCAGACACCGTGCCTTCGAAGACGCTCGAATGAGCCAGTCGTATAGATACAGAGAGATTCTGATGTTTGCAAGATGATGCCACCTCGCCACGTTCTTCATTAAAATCATGAAGATCATGGGGGCCGTGCTCAACCCGAAGCAAAGTGCCCTGAATTGGAAAACTTTCCCTCTCAGGACAAACCCCAGGTACTTCATCGACTGGGGATGGATCAGGATGTGAAAAAAAAGCATCCTGAAGATCTAAGGACACCATCCAGTCGCCTGGTCTTAAGCCCCCAAGAACTGACTGAGGCATCTCCATCTTGAACCTTTGCTTCTCCACAAAAAGGTTCAAACTGCTTACGTCTAAAACTGGTCGCCATCCTCCCGACTGTTTCGGCACCAGGAACAACCTGTTGTAGAAGCTTGGGGATTCTAGGTCCAAGACCTGTTCCACTGCTCTCTTTTCGAGCATTTGCTCGAGCAGATCGTACAGAATCTGCTGCTTCTCCCGATGGTAAGAGGGTGACAGATCCCTGGGTGTCGTGCACAGCGGAGGCGGCTTCAGGAAAGGGGTCTTTTATCCTCGCTCGATGACGTCAAGCGACCAGCTGTCTGTATCTATCTCTCTCCAGGCTTTTGCAAATGAACGAAGCCTGGCTCCTACTGGTGACTGAAGGACTGAAGTCTCACTTTTTTCCCCTGAGTTTGGAAGGGGCTCTGCCTCTGGGAAGGACTCTTCCTCGAGGAGACGGTCTCGAGGAAGCTTCACCTCGAAAGGGCTTCTGCTTCTTGGAAGCTTGAGACGTCGAAGGGACTGCAGGACGTCTAGAAGACTGGGCTAGAAGGTCTTGTGTAGCTTTCTCTTGCAGGCTGACAGCCAGATCCTTGATCATAGTCTGGGGAAAAAGATGGCTCGAAAGAGGGGCGAACAGCAACTCTGCCCTCTGCAAGGGAGAAACAGACTTCGCAGTGAAGTTGCAGTACAAGGCTCTCTTTTTCAAGAGCCCTGTACAAAAGTGCGAAGCCAGCTCCTCCGAACCATCCCTGACGGCCTTGTCCATACACGCCAGAACGCTGGACAGCTCCCTCAGGCTAATCGAGTCCGGACTTTGAGACTGCGTATCCAGGACTCCCAGGCACCAGTCCAAAAAATTAAATACCTCCATCGTCCGGAAGAGTCCTTTAAGTTGGTGGTCTAACTCAGAAAGTGTCAAAGACACCTTCGCTGACGAAAGGAGAGACCTCCTCGGGGCGTCAACCAGGCTGGCAAAGTCGCCTTGGGCAGAGGAGGGAACTCTCAGTCCAACGTCCTCCCCTGTCTCATACCAAATCCCTGCTTTGCCATCGAGTCTTGACGGAGGCAGGGCAAAAAAATTCTTGCCTTGTGCTTTCCTCGATTCCATCCAGTCATGTACCTTCTTAAACACTCTCTTGGTAGAAAGAGAAGTCTTCATCTTAACGAATCCCGGAGCTTTACTGGATTTATTTTCGAAGAAGATAAACTGTGAAGGAGGAGAGCGAGGGGCCGAGGGTTGGAATTTGTCTCCAAACGAAGCACGGAGAGGCGGGCAAAGACCTGATAGTCAGAAGACGCTGAAGTCGAAGGCTGCTCTTTGTCTGCTGCCTCCGACGAACTGCTAACTTCTCCCTCTTCCGCAGGAGCGACAGACAAGACCACCGAAGGGAAAGGTATAAGACCTTTAGGGCCAACTTTCAATAAGGATCGCTGCTGAGCAGACGAGCTCTGAGCACAAGGCTGTGTGTCTTACAAAGGTTCAAGAGCAGTTGAGAAGTCCTCTTGAAGCGCGTCTTGATGGGTGTCTTGACGAACGTCCTGTTGTTGACGGGCGTCCTGAGAAGCGTCTTGAAGAGCGTCCGAGCGTCGGCGAGCGTCCATGCCAGCGTCCTGACGAGCGTCCTCAAAAGCGTCACGCTGGGCGTCCTGACGAGCAGCTTGTAACGAAGCAGTTTGCAAAGCGTCCAGCTTAGCAGCTTGAGGAGCGTCCTGCTTAGCAGCCGAACGAGCATCATGCTTGGCAGCATACGGAGCGTCCCTCAGGGACGAGCGAGGAGCGTCTTGACGAGCTGCTTGACAAAACAAAGCAGCTTGTACGGCATCAAGCTTAGAAGCTTGAAAAACGTCCTGCCTAGCAGACATACGGAGCGTCAGGAAGAGAGGAGAGGGGAGCGTCTTGGCGAGCAGGAAAACAATCCTTGCTGCGAGCGTGAAGACGTTCCTCCCTCTCGACAGAAGAACGTTTGGGGAGACGTTCCTCGCACCCTCTAGACAAACGCTGGGGTGCCGCACGAAATCCAGAGGGCAACAAAACAGGAGAAAGAGACGAGCAAGGAGAAGGCGAGGGGGACTGTCTGGACCTCTTGATAGGCAGTCTATCATCCTTCCTCCTCCGACGCGGCTCTGCCTCTCTCTCGGCAAGCAACGAAGCAAGTTGTTGCTGCATCGAAAGGATGATCTTCTTGGTCGGAGAAGACTCCTTCTCAGGGGAAGGGCTGATCCTGTGAGAAGACGAGGGGCGAGGGGACGCCTTTTCTTCTTCTCAGGAGGAACCGCAACAGTTCTATCCCTGGAGTGACTGGGCGCTCAAAAGAAGCATTATATCGGATGACGTCCTGGTCCTCTTTTGTGAAGGAAAGGCAGTGAAACTCTCCGGAGACGACCGCAAAGCAGCAGGAGAGAAAGGACATGAAGCGTCCTCCTCTCTGAAGCCTCTCCTCAACGGGCGAAAGTTCGTCCAAGAGCTCCACCCCTTGCGCGGGGAGGACGCCTCGGAGGACGAGAAGCACTCCTGAAGGATACGCACACGAGCACGCTCCTTGGCAGCCTGGGAAGCGTCAACAGGTCCTGCCCACTCCCTGATTCCTGGGAGTCTGGCAGAGGTCCAGGCCTAGAAGCATTATAGGGCCGATCTGACGCCCACTCCACAACACTAGGGGCACTATCACTGCCTTCACTGCACTATTTTCCAAGGCGAGCACTTTGGATTCTAGATTACGGAGAGAATCCAGAATCACTGACAGGGCATTACCCTCCACAGACACCATTTCAGGGCCCGAAGGCAACACTACAGGTTTAGGGGTAGCAAATTCTACTGGAGGGTTAGCAGGAGAAACATTACTGCCCTGATGTCTATTGCCTGGCACACTCCTGGAGGAAGACCTCCTGATCCTATCACACTCTAACTTGCGCACATAGGACTCATACGCCTTCCAACTCGAATCAGACAGACTTTCACACTCCTTACATCGGTCATCAATCAAACACACATGTCCCTTACAACTCGTGCATACTGTGTGGGGGTCTACCGAAGCCTTTGGTAGCCTCACCTTACACTCTTCCATACAACATACTCTGACACTAGCAGAACTAGAACCAGACATCTTAGTTCAAGGAAAAATCAAGCCAAAATAAAAAAAAGTCCACAAAAAGCGTGTGCCTAGCCACAAATCCAAGTCAATAACCAAAAGACAATCAGGATACTTATGTAGCAAAGAAGTTTCAAAATCCTAAGACAGATGTACTGAAAACAGGTGTTGACAGTACCGGCGACAGAGAAAATCTGAACAGAAAATGGGAATGGTTCCTGATACCCGCCTCCCAGCGGCGGGAATGGGTACTAACCACCTGGCCTCCCACTACGTGTGTCGTAAGTTTTGAAATTCTGTCAGACTTCGGAGAATACAGCTATAGTATATATATCTGACAGGTAAGTCTCATGAACAAACATGTTTTTTTTATCATAAATATGTTAATTCACAAAATAGATATACTATGTCCTTTTAGTTTGGTGCAGCAGCCAAATCATGAAAACAGAAAGGAATTGTTAGGTAATATACTTTTGTTTGCTGATCTGATGAAGGGGAAATTGAAGATAGAAGAATAACTTTTGAAACTGTCTTGAATTTAGTTTAAGGTGATAGTTGAAGACATATTTGGTGCTTGAACTAAAGTAGGCAGTTATAAACATTGAAATAGTGGTCTTGGGAGGGCTAATTATTAAAGTAGGCAGTTTAAAGCAATTTTTAGGAGGGGTACCAGGATAACACGGGTATTTTCTTACCATGGGGGGTTCTGGGCCCTATCCCCCGCGATTATCGAGGCCCTCTGTATAAGCATTTTTTGATGGATCCTTCTTCCTTAACCTAATTAAATAGCCAGTTATAAGCATTTTTAGAGGGGGATGACAAGTAATCGCAGATTTTAGCTATTTGCAGGTGTTTGTAGTCACTATTCGCCAGTGTTTGCGGTCCCTATCCCTGCGAATACCAGGGGTTGACTGTATATCTACCTTGCTTTCTAACCACCACTGTATTCCTTTAGTCTTAAACAACATGAAGTAAAAAATAAATAAGTTACTAATAGGCAGTCCCCTATTATTGGAGGACTCGATTATCGGAAATCCGGTTTAATGGCGCTTGTATAGTACCGAAAATTGGCGATTTTCAACACCATAATGTGTCGATTTCTGGTCATCGCCACAGATAATAGAGTTATGGCACCGATACATACCTAACAGAGATGCCATTAACCGGTCATCAGCACCATAAGCACCATAAATTGCCAATTTTATGGTGCCGAGAACAGAACCTCCCCCAAATATCTGGGAACTGCCTGTATATAAGAAAAGAATATTTTTTATCTCATAGGTGTGAAAAACCAAAAATACGCTTTTCAATTTCTCACAATAACATGCTTCAATTTAAATACAGGCAGTCCCCGGGTTCCGTTCTTAAGACGCGTCGTAACCCGAAAATCGTTGTAAGCCGGAACGACGTTGGAAAAATGTCTTAAACTAATAAAAAGTTATAAGAACCTTACTTGTAATCTTTTGGTTACACTACATGATGTTTCTGGTAGTTTTATGTACAACCTGGATTTGTTTTTTATTTTTTCATAAAAAAAATGCTGGTTCTTGAAGGTAAAAACTATTGTAATCCTCTGGTGACACTACATTCTTGAAGTTTATTGTACAACCTGGAGTGATTTTGCCAAATCTTGAGGGCTACAAGAACAGTTGATTAATATTTACGGATCATACAGACTAATTAAAGTAAACGTATCTTTAAATAGGCTTATATATTAGTATCAACAAAACATTTACTGGCATGAGTCAGAGGCCGTTTAATGAAACGAACACTTCTCTGTCCTATCTGTTCAGAAAATAAAAGTTACGTCAATCCCCAAGACCATTGTTGCCAAGACGCCTCTCTCTCTCTCTCTCTCTCTCTTCTCTTCTCTCTCTGATCAAATTACTTGGATAATGTCTCTCTTTGGATACTTCGATTTTGCCAAATCTGAGGGCTACCAGAACAGTGATTACTATTTACGTATCATATAGACTAATTAAAGTAAACGTATCTTTAAAATAGGTTAATATTATTGAGTATCAACAAAACATTTACTGGCATGAGTCAGAGGCCGTTTAATGAACGAAACACTTCTCTGTCCTATCTGTTCAGAAAATAAACGTTACGTAAATCCCCAAGACCATTGGCAAATGATCTCATTTGCCAAGACGCCTCTCTCTCTCTCTCTCTCTCTCTCTCTCTCTCTCTCTCTCTCTCTCTCTCTCTCTCTCTCTGATCAAATTACTGGATAATGTCTCTCTTTGGATACTTGGAATTTGCATTGTAATCTAACCAGAAACTTCGTTTTGTTATTATTACTGGAAACAAGCAATGATTTTTTCATTATTTGTGCTTTTTGGATGCTGTTATAAACTTTGCGCATCCGCAAGCCTAAGTATGTATTCATTCGCTTTTCCAGAAACCTGTTCCGCCATATGAGGTGTCACTAAAAAAAATTTGAAAAATACAACATAAAAAGTGTCGAAAATCATCATAACCTCAAAATTTTTGTTGTAATCTAACCAGAAACTTATTTTTATTAATATACTGTACTAAACTATAAAGGATTTTTATCATAGTATGCGTTTTTTAAAAGCGTCGTTAACTCGGAGAGTCGAAAGACGCCTCTCTCTCTCTCTCTCTCTCTCTCTGATCAAATTTCTGGATAATGTCTCTCTTTGGATACTTGGAATTTGCGTTGTAATCTAACCAGAAACTTCGTTTTGTTATTATTACCGGAAACAAGCAATGATTTTTTCATTATTTGCGCTTTTGGACTGTTATAAACTTTGCGCATCGCAAGCTAGTATGTATTCATTCGCTTGGAAACTAGTTCCGCATATGAGGAGTCACTAAAAAACATAGAAAAATACAACATAAAAAGTGTCGAAAATAATCATAACCTCAAAATTTTTGTTGTAATCTAACCAGAAACTTATTTTTATTAATATACTGTGCTAAACTATAAGGGATTTTTATCATAGTATGCGTTTTTTAAAAGCGTCTTTAACTCGGAGCGTCGGAAGCATCAGCATTGTAACGTCGGAACAAACGTTGTAACTCAGGGCGGATTTTTCAATGAATATTTAAGAAAAAGCGTCGTAACCTCGGAACGTCGTAACCCGGGGACTGCCTGTAATCTGAACCACTAAAAGAAACATTTCAGCATCCCCACAAAAATACAAACAAGTACTTACTTCAATGATATTAAGTTTGCTCTCCAAACTTTGTGCAACATCAGTTATAGTTGATGATGTATTTGAATTCATATTATTGAGGTTACTTCGGTCATTGCCTTTCTTGGCCATGTTGTCTAAATATAACTGAGAAGAAGAAGCTAAGTTGAAGTTATCTGCATTGCCATTTCCATCATTGTCATTGCCGCCCCAATCATCTTCATCTTCAAACCACGTCTCACCTCCCCTTGAACTCACTAAAGATGGTGACTTGTTTGGTGGAGATGATGTTCTCACAGCACTATGATCAATTATCTGACTTCTCACACAAGTCCAACTAATTTGAAAAAGAAAAAAATTATTTTATTTGGGATAAATACAAAAAATAATAAATCAATCAACAGATAAACTCTAAACTAGTCGGTAATTTTAGTAACATCAATCTTTCTGTAAAACAAAAATGATATTGTCATGATACAATAAAGTTTGTTCATACTTACCTGGCAGATATATATATAGCTGTATTCTCCGAAGTCCGACAGAATTTCAAAACTTCCGGCACACGCAGTGGACAGCCACGTGGTTAATACCCATTCCCGCCGCTGGGAGGCGGGTATCAGGAACCATTCCCATTTTCTATTCAGATTTTCTAATGCCACTGTCTCCTGAGGGGAGGTGGGTGGGTACTTAATTATATATATCTGCCAGGTAAGTATGAACAAACTTGATTGTATCATGACAATATCATTTTGTTCATGAAACTTACCTGACAGATATATATACGTATATAGCTGAATCCCACCATTGGAGGTGGGAAGGGACAGAATAGAAGGATTTAGGAAACAAATTACATGCAGATGATTGACATCTTGGTTCCTTACCTGTTAGCATAGCTGACTTCGTGATTACTGTCACCCAAGTCTGCTTCTGCTTTACTAGAGTCTCCAGCAAGGTAGTGACCTGTATAGCTGGTGAGTTCTAGATGATCTGTCAACGGGAGCGTGACCACAATGCGAATAGACCATATTGACCATACTCTGAGGGCAACGAAGCTAAAAACCACCACCTGACCTAACCTATCAAAGTTAGTCCCATATAACTTTAAGGCTAAAGAAAGGGAAGACCGCCTCAAGCGACCGACCCTTCAACCGTAAATCAACACAATAAAATTAAAAGCACACCTAATCCTTTTCTATAGGATGGGCTTCGTGCTGCTTCCTGCCCCCAATATTATATGTCTGCGGATATGTATGGTCCTAGCGACTCGCAGTTCTCATATGCTGTCTTCACATCCTGCAGGTAGTGTGAAGCGAACACAGAGTTGCTTCGCCAAAATGTAGCACTTAGGATATCGCTGAGTGCCATATTCTTTTGAAACGCCATTGAGGTTGCGACAGCTCTTACCTCATGGGCTTTTACTTTCAAAAGTTTCAGATCACCAACTGGACAGGACGAATGGGCCTCCCTGATGGTGCTTCTTAAAAAGAATGCCAGTGCATTTTTTGACATTGGAAAGTCTGGTCTCTTAATGGAACACCACAGATTTTCCAAAGGACCCCGACAGTTTTTAGTTTTTTCCAAATAAAACTTGAGAGCCCTGACAGGGCACAGGACTCTCTCTGGCTCTCGTCCAATGATCTCTGCTAACCCCTTGATCTCAAAGCTCTTCGGCTAGGGGTTAGATGGATTTTCGTTCTTCGCTAAGAAGGAAAGGCTCAGGGAACACACTGCATTGTGTCCTCTGAAGCCCACATGTCTACTTATTGCTTGAATTTCACTAACCCTCTTCGCTGTGGCCAGAGCGGTTAGGAAAATCGCCTTTCTTGTAACGTCTTTCAACGAGGCAGCATGCAGAGGTTCAAAAGGACTTGACATTAGGAACTTCAGAACTACGTCTAAGTTCCATGATGGGACCTTAGGCTGCAGTACTTTTGAGGTTTCAAAGGACCTCAAAAGATCGTGAAGGGCTTTATTGTTTGTCAGGTCTAACCCTCTGTGACGGAAGACAGCTGAGAACATACTTTTGTATCCCTTAATCATGGGCACCGCAAGCCTGTCCACATTTCTCAGATGCAGGATGAAATCTGCGATCTGGTTCACAGAGGTCGTGGAGGAGGAAATACCTTTCTTCCTGCACCACTTCCTGAAGACAGCCCACTTAGATTGATAAACTGCTCAAGAGGAAGCTCAACCTAGCGTTGGCAATGGCTTTTGCCACCGGTCTTGAAAAACCTCTCGCTCTGACCAACTTTTGAATAGTCTGAACGCAGTCAGACTCAGAGCGGAGAGGTTTCCGTGGTACCTCTCGAAGTGGGGCTGTCTGAGTAGATCGGCTCTCTCTGGAAGGGTCCTTGGGAAGTCTACTAGGAGAGACATGACCTCCGTGAACCAGTCGCTTGAAGGGCAAAACGGGGCGATTAGTGTCATTCTCGCTCCCGGAGACGCCGCAAACTTCCTGATTACTTCTCCTAAAAGTTTGAACGGGGGAAAGGCGTAGACGTCCATCCCCGTCCAGTCCCATAGGATGGCATCTATTGCTATTGCTCCTGGGTCGAGAACCGGCGAGCAATAAAGAGGAAGCCTCTTCGTTTTCGAAGTTGCGAAGAGTTCTACTAACGGACGTCCCCATAGTCTCCACAACTCTTGGCAGACCTCTACGTGAAGAGTCCATTCTGTGGCAAGCAGTTGATGTTGGCGGCTGAGAAGATCCGCCCGGACATTTTGCACTCCTGAAACGAACCTCGTCAGGATTATTATGTTCCGAGCTTTCGCCCACAGGAGGATGTCTCTTGCTATCTCGAACAGGGACCGAGAGTGTGTCCCCCCTGTTTTTTGATGTATGCAAGAGCTGTGGTATTGTCCGAGTTGATCTGGACAACTCGGCCAACCACTCGTTCCTCGAAGAATTGGAGCGCTAACCGAATAGCTTCCAACTCCTTTAGGTTTATGTGCCAGGACCTCTGTTCCCCTCTCCAGAGGCCTGACACTTCCTCCTTGCCCAGTGTTGCTCCCCAGCCCGCCATGGATGCATCTGAGAACAACACTAGGTCGGGGCTCATAAGGCTGAGGGACAGTCCTTTTGAAAGTTTGACTGGATCTTGCCACCACTTCAGGTGATCCTTGACCGATTGAGAAATTTTCAAAGTCGTGTCTAGGTCTTGCTTGTCTTTCCAGTTTTCTGCTAGAAAAAACTGGAGCGGCATGAGGTGCAGCCTCCCCAGGGAAACAAACTTCTCCAGCGAGGAAATGGTTCCCAGTAGACTCATCCATTCCTTCGCCGAGCATGTCTCCTTCCCCAAGAAAGCTGACACTTTTTCTAAGCATTTCTGCTGACGTTACCGGGATGGAAAAGCTTGAAAAGCCACTGAATCCCCAGATAATACGATGGACTGCGTGGGGATCAGATGGGACTTTTCGTAATTGACTAGTAGGCCTAGGGCCTTCGTCAGCTGTAATGTCATGTGAAGGTCCTCCAGACACCTTGACTCCGAAGACGATCTGATTAGCCAGTCGTCCAGGTAAAGCTAGACCCTTATTTTTGATAGGTGAAGCCATTTCGCCACATTTCGCATGAGAAGAGTGAATACCATCGGCGCCATACTTAGTCCGAAGCACAGAGCCTTGAACTGGAAAACCTGTCCCTTCAAGACGAACCTCAGGAACTTTCTTGATTGAGGATGAATCGGGAAGTGGAAGTATGCGTCTTGGAGATCCAATGACACCATCCAGTCTCCTGGTCTTAAAGCCCCTAGTACAGACTGGGGACGTTTCATCCTGAACTTTTTCTTTTCTCACGAAAAGGTTCAACCTGCTGACGTCCAGGACAGGTCTCCATCCCCCAGACTGCTTCGGAACCAGGAACAACCTGTTGTAGAAGCCTGGGGAATCTAACGTTAGCACTTCTTCTACGGCTCTCTTCTCTAACATTTGATCTAAAAGATCGAGCAATATCTGTTGCTTCTCCGGCTGGTATGAGGGCGACAAGTCTATGGGCTTCGTGCTCAATGGAGGTGTCGAGAGGAAAGGGATCTTGTAACCTCTCTCGATTATATCGAGGGACCAGGTGTCCGTCCCTCTTATTCTCCATGCATGAGCAAAAAATGCGAGTCTCGCTCCGACCGGTGTCTGAAGGGCAATGTCAATTTTTTCCTCTGGTTTTTGAGGAGACCTTGCCTCTAGAGAACCCCCTTCCTCGAGGAAAAGCTCTCGAGGAAGGTCCTCCACGAAAGGGCTTAAACTTCTTCTTGGGGGTTTGTGTGGCTAAGGTAGAAGCCTGGGCTGCAGGACGTCTGGAAGGCTGGGTCAAGAGGTCCTGCATTGCCTTTTCCTGCAGGTTAATGACAGATCTTTTACCATGGACTGAGGGAAAAGATGTGAAGAAAAAGGGGCAAACAACAATTTTGCCCTCTGCGCTGAAGACACTGATTTTGCTGCAAAACTGCAGTATAGAGCTCTTTTCTTCAGGAGTCCGGTAGCGAAATGGGATGCCAGTTCATCAGAGCCATCCCTTACTGCCCTATCCATACATGCTAACACGCTGGATAATTCTTCCAATGAAATCAAGTCTGGGCTTCTGGATTGTAAGTCCAGGGCCCCCAAGCACCAATCCAGGAAGTTAAATACTTCCAAAGTCCTGAAGATCCCTTTGAGATGGTGATCAATTTCCGACATGGTCCAGGAAACTTTAGCCGATGAAAGGTACGACCTCCTCGGAGCATCAACTAAGTTAGCGAAGTCCCCTTGGGAGGAAGACGGAGCTTTCAATTCCGCTTCCTCTCCCGTTTCGTACCAGATTCCTGCTCTCCCGCTTAGCCTCGATGGATTCTTTTAAATGCTCTCTTCGCAGAGAGCGAAGTGGCCATTTTAACGAAGCCAGGTGCTTTCCTGGTCTTCGATAAGGCCAACTGTGAAGGCGGAGAGCAAGGAACTGGTGCCTGGAACTTATTGGGAAACAAGTTTTTTAGGAGATGAGTTAACGTCTTATAATCCGAGGTGGATGACGTTATCAGCTCTTCGTCGTCCGCAGGACGAGTCACTAGACGATTCTCCTTCTTCTCTAGTAATAGCAGAAGCGTCCTTAAAAGACCGTGAGGCCCTGTTCGCAAGAGGGTGCCTCTGTCTGAAGTAGGGTTAGGAGTAGAAATTCGGGTCTGTTTCACCGCTAATTTCGACACTTTACGTTCCTGGAAGGGAACGTCCTGCGGAACGTCTTGAAGAGTATCGTTTTTATGCATAGGGCGTCCATCATTCTTAGCTTCATGACGCTTAGGACTTATATGATCTTCCAAGGCGTCCTTCCGAGCGTCCCGATGCGTAGGACGCCGAGCGTCCTCTGAAGCGTCTTCACGAGCGTCCTGGCAAGCGCCTCGATGAGTAGGACGTCGAATGTCATTGGAGGCTTCCTCAAAAGCGTCCTGATTAACGTATCGAAAAGCAGGACGTCGAGCGTCTTTTAACATTATCCTCATTAACCTACTGGTGATCGTCTAGATGTACAGGATGTCTATCGTGCATAGAACGTCGTGCGTATGCAGAGACGTCCTTAATAGGGTCTTGATCTTGGCGAGCCTCGCTCTGTTCTTGACATGCGCGAGTGGCAAACTTCGATCGATGATCGTCAGTCGGAGACTTCTGGGCGTTCACGACCTCCTGACAAAGACGACGGCCGCCTGTGCGACAACTTGCGTCTTTGTCACGTTCGTCTATACTCCTAGACGCTCTCTCAAAAGGAACGCTTGCGCGTTCTCGAATGAGTCGGCTAGATCTAGAAGGCGACGAAGAGGTTGACGAATGAGGAGAAGGAGCAGGGGACTGCCTGGTTCTTTTAACGGGCAGCCACCAATCCTTTCTCCGACGACAGGGTTCTGCCTCTCTCTTTACAAAGTAGGACGCCAACAGTTTTTGCATATTCATAAGTATCTCCCTTGACGGAGAAGATTCCTGATCAGGAGGAGGACTAATCCCGTGAGAGGAAGACGGGCGAGGGGATGCCTTCTCCTTCGTCTCGGGGACAAATTTAGAGCGACTTGAGCGCTCAAAAGCGTCCTCCTCCGATGAAGTTCTGGTCCTCTTCTGTGGTGGGAAGGCTTCAAAATATTCAGGAGATGATTGAAAAGTAGGTTGAGAGGGAGGACATGAAGCGTCCTCTTCTCTATAACCTCTCCTAAGAGGGCGACAAGGACGATGGCCGCCTGTGCGACATCTTGCGCCCTTGCCGCTCTCCTCGTGAGAGGCCCTCCGAGTGCTCCAACCCCGGTGAGGGGAGGACACCTCGGAGGAGGAGAAACATTCTCTAAGGATTCGTGCATGTGCACGATCCTTGGCAGCCTGGGAAGCGTCCACAGGTTCTGCCAAAGGGACGTCAGACCAGTGTTTAGTTCCTGTAACCCTCCTTCGGCTTTCGACTTGCCCACTCCCTATGTCCTGGGAGTCAGACAGAGGTCTAGACCTGGAGGCATTATGGGACCGATCTGACGCCCCCTCCACAACACTAGATGCACCAACACTTTCATTGCACTTCAACACATCCGATTGTAGCGCGAGCACTTTTGACTCCAGGGCACGAATAGACTCCATGATCGTAGAGAGTACGTTTCCTTTTGTAGACACCTCCTGATTGCCCGAAGGCAATATTACGGGGTTAGGTTCAACAAAATCTACAGGGGGGTTCGCTGGAGACAAATCATTACTCTGACTTCTATTAATTGAAGCACTATTGGAGGAAGACCTCCTGATTCTATCACGCTCAAGTTTTCATATATAAGAATCATACGCCTTCCACTCAAGATCAGTCAAATCCTCACACTCGATGCATCTATCGTTCAACAAACAAACATGACCTCGACATTTCGTGCACACTGAGTGAGGGTCTACCGAAGCTTTCGGTAGCCTCACCTTACATTCTTCCACACAACACACCCTGAAACTAGTAGAACTAGATCCAGACATCTTATTAAAGAGAAGTCAAAGCCAAAATCCAAATCAAACCACTATCGCGTATGCCAAGCCACCAATCCAGTCAAAAAACCAAAAGTCAATCAGGATACTCAAGGCAAATAAGAAGTTTTCAAAATCCTAGGCGGAGGTACTGGAAACAGTTGTTTACAGCACCGGCGACAGAGAAAATCTGAATAGAAAATGGGAATGGTTCCTGATACCCGCCTCCCAGCGGCGGGAATGGGTACTAATCACCTGGCCGCCCACTGTGTGTGCCGGGAGTTTTGAAATTCTGTCGGACTTCAGAGAATACAGCTATATATATATCTGTCAGGTAAGTTTCATGAACAAAATTACTTTTCATACCTAACCCCTCACTCACATATACAACTAATCACATTTATGGACTTTGAGTGACTCAAACTCCTAAGCCTTTTGTAAAAAAAAAAAAAAAAAAAAAAAAAAAAAAAAAAAAAAAAAAAAAGTAACATTAATAGGATCTCAGGGTACAATTACACTACAATAAAACATTTCATAGACACATACCAGCAACTTATTGAATTCATATCACAAACAGGTTGCAAACAAGTCAACAACTGTAAATGAAGCACTAATTGGGCCTACAAGTAAGTTGTATCTGTATGTTTTACTGGACACATCCAATGAACCAAGCCTGTTAACATCTCATAACAGGCAGTGAGTGTGTGCAGTAGAACTTGAAGGAAGGAAAAGGATAAAAAATTACTGATGGGTTAAAAGTTTTAATCTACTTCTTTAATAATTCAACATAACAATGAGAAAGGATAATTACAGATGACTGACCTGCCTCCCTTCTCTTCCTATACTAACGAACTTAACCCTGTAGCGGGTTAGTGCCATCAGTGGACCTTATGCATTGCACTGTAGGCATTATTTAAGGTTCTTTGCAGCGTCCCTTTTGCCCCTAGCTACAACCCACTTTTGTTCCTTTTATTGTACCACTTTTCATATTCTCTTTCTTCATCAAACTTTCCACCTTCTACTAACACTTGATTCATAGTGCAACTGTGAGGTTTTCCTCCTGTGACACCTTTCAAACCTTTTACAGTCAATTTTCATTTCAGCACTGAATGACCTCATGAGTCCCAGTGCTTGGCCTTTGGCCTAATTCCTATATTCAACTCAATTCAACTAACGAACTTAAGCATGAAGTCCTTCAAAAATCCATACATTTCCAACATCTACTCTCAAGATCACACTTTATACCTGGGCAGCTGGCACAGTGTGCCTCTGTATCCCATTAATAAAGTAATCATCCCTACAGAACCTGATGTCCTTAGCCTTAATTCCAGTGGATGGTCCTATAAAAATAAATGTACAGTAATGTGAAAAGCAGCAAACAGCCAAAACCATGAAACACCAATGAGCACCTATATATAATGGCAGCAAGAAGAATTCTGACAAGAGCTAAAATATTCAAAACACTTGGTGGGGAACAGGTGTACCCGACACTCATTTGGATCAGCCATTCAGTCATCTTCTTTGTTTGAATGCCGACTCGCCTATTTGCGCAGAGATATAAGCTATCTTTAACAGCAGGTAAGATTCATCCTAAATACTAATTCTACTTACTACTTGAACTAGCTAGTACTGCTGTTTGTACAACTAATATGTCAAGTCTGAAAGTGTTCAGACAGTGAGAAAGTTCAGGTTACATATATGCCACTTTTTCTACTGAAAATTCATGAGTTTTGTAAAAACATGATACCAGCTTTTTTTTTTTTTTTTTTTTTTTTTTTAAGGAGGCATGAAAAATTATTGGCATTGCCTTGGGTCTTCTTATCTGCACAATCAAAGGCAGCACTGTGAAATTAAGTCTTGGTTTAAAGTTAATTTCAATATGATCTGACTGGTTGGGACAGGGGGGGGGGGGGGGGTGAGAGTTCATTTCATTTCACTGCCACTTTTCTCTGGAAAAATATAAGTTTTTGTTTATTACAAATGTAATACTTTGTTTTATGAACCGAAACAAAATTTTCTTGATTAAAACTTCATTATGCACTATATGATGCAGGCTAACTACAATGCTGGATGCCTAAGCTAACTTTGGTGGACTTGAGAACAAACAGAATTTTAAAATTAACTCTTGAAACAGATATCAATTACATATAGAGGACTTAAATGTCCATGCCAAATGAATCCATATCACTTATATGAATACGTCCTTTTATCTGTGTAAACAACAGTTTGAGGTAAATCAAGCTGACAATAAATGTGAAAGCACCAAAAAGACTGTCAGAAAGGCTGAGGTCAAAAGAAAATCCATAGTTATCTTGCAATAAGGGAACAGACTGGGTGATTCTATCTTTTAATAACTTGGCAGACATATGAAAGGGTCCAGATGCCACATGCTTTGTACCATAAGGAATTTAATCAAGTGTGTTAGAAAGCTGAAGTGCCCAAGAAACTATTAATCATGGATTGTTAGTAAAATAAATTTAAGATTTCACATAGCTGAAGGAAAGTAAACACTGGAACCTTCTTCAGTTTGATAAATACTAGAAATAAGATGGATACTTCACTGTTTCAACAAAGTTATACAGATTATGATAAATTCAAGTAAAAATCATTAGTAAACAAGTAGTAGGTTATTTCAAGGAAAACTTGATGAAAGCAATTTGCTGTGCTGTAATTTAAATCATCAGTATAACACTTCTATAAGTGTTCTAGTTTTATTTACTCTATATAGTTTGAATGCTTGCCTCCATAGTAATTCTTGAAGATCTCCAAAATCACATTGATATGATTTTAAAATATAGTCTGCTAAAAAGTCAAACCATAAAATGAATAAACTCTTAAAGGACTACCATGAAATGACAATTTGTCGAAAATTGCATTTTTCCTAACTATACAAACCTGAGGTCCTTTAACAATAGGAAGTAGCTAGCGGCAGCTGGAACGGTCGTAAGCTTCGAACAAGGGGAGAACGGTAGTTAACTGCTGCCGCGCGACTGGGAGGTAAACAAATCACTTTTGCTTTTGGCCCATGCAAAATACGCAGAGTGAGGGGTGGCATGAGGAGGGACTATATGTAAAGGACCTCAGGTTTGTATAGTTAGGAAAAATGCAATTTTCGACAAATTGTCATTTGTTCCGATACGTAATACAAACCATCGGTCCTTTAACAATAGGAAGACTCACTTCTTGGTGGGAGGAATCTGAGTCTTTTGATGAACAGACTGGTGTTCGTCCATCCCTGGAATGCCTCCCTGGTCGTAAGAGCGAGGGAGGGATCCAAGCCTCTGTCCGATTGATCGGGGTGTGCACCGCAGATCAATGGTCAGACCTCTGGGCCGAGTACTAAGAGAGAGGCAATGCGTATCTCTTCGTACCAGCAAGCAAGAACTTGTTCCTGTTTGCAAGAGGCAACATAAAGTATGGGTTGTCTCAAGCTGGCATCCACTTCCTCCCCCTTGTTTGGAGGAAGTGGTGATATACGCTCCCTATCCCTAGTGAAAGGGAATAGGATGGGGCTCTGTTGAGTAGCTCACCTGCATCTTGTCCTTATCCAGCAGGGTGCCGACCGTGTCCCTCTAACCACAGGTAGAGGGGAAGAAAAAGATGGGAAGAGGAGCCAGTCACACTCTCATTCACTCATCCATTCTTACGGTCACACCAGGACTCTAGATGCTGTTCAGCCTGCGAGGGTCTGGGTTCGCTACACAACATGTTGAGCAGCCACCACGGGTCCCAAGGAAAAAGATCCAAGGACCTGTGGCAATATCCCGAAGGTAGAAGGAAGGGCATGTGGTCTGGTTGGACCAGACCCCTGCCTTCAGTACCTGCGCCACGGAGAAGTTCTTGCGGACAAGGCAGCATCTCCTTCGCATCGAAGGCGGTGAAGTCCATTAGGGAGGGGATTGTGAACGACTCGAACCAATCGTCAGGGACCGAAGGGTTCTGAGTCTTCGCTACGAAGTTCGGTACGAAATCGAGCGTCACGGATCCCCATCCCCTGGATGCTTGACTTCGCAGGAGAAGTCATGCAGTTCCTCAGAGGAAAAGAAGGAAATAGTCGCATGACCTATCCCTCTTCTCTACTTCGGTGATGTCCAGTACCCATACTGGTCTGTCCGTTTGCCACGAAGTCTCTCGCATCCTCCTATCCCCATGCAGCGAAGTTCTCGGTAGTGGATAGGACACCGACACTCCATGGTGGGTGTCAATGGTGTGGGTACTGTGACAAGCTATTAAAACGAATAGTAATGGTTGCCTTTTTGTAACAACCGAACTAAGTCAACAGCGTAGTTCGTAACTGACTCGGGCGCTCTGACAGCTGCCGACTGACTGCGTTCGGTAGGAGGCAAGTTGTCAAAGCATCCGAGTAAGTCACGTGACCTTCGCCTTTAAAGGGTTATGCCGAGAGACCAAACAAATAATGTATTTGTTTGTCACCAATGCCGGACAGCGAGGTGATGATTCTCTTAAGGCATGTGCCCAACAGGCGAAAGTCAATTGCCTTCTAGAGACCGAGGTCCCTGAAGGTAAAACATCTCATGGTTGTTGAATCTCAGCTAAGGAGAAACAACACTATGTACAGTTGAAGACGAAGGTAGATATTGAATGCAACCTACGTCTTCACAGATGAATCGAGAGAAGGATTCTCAAGATTCATAGCCTGTGCTTACAAATGACTGAAAACGCTAACCGCTATTTCATTGCTGTCCGGTGAGAAGTCGTAGTTGCAATGAAAGCGGGGCGTTCTTCAGTAATGAAAACACAGGGGAAAGCCGCCTGAAGAACTGCTTCTCATGGGCTGAACATTTTGGAAGTAGAGCTGTCAGGTCGGAGAGTAGGCGATGTCTTCTGACACATCTCGTAATTCGGGTTGAACAATGAACAATTGTACACCTACAATTACGAGATATTTTGAAGACAAACTCAGATGTCTGCAAAATCATTCGCATTATCACAGTGCGATGCAGCGGGAGACTTGTACAGACTTGTGTTGTTACCGTGCGGTAAACAGAAAGATGAAAGAGTCCAAGAGATATCTCTGTTGAAAATTCTCGCAATGTCGAAGGCGATGGAATCTAGCGTCACAGCAGTAGATGGTCCTTCATTATTGCGAGAATCCCCGTTAATCAGAGACCTAAGTCCATGATTGTTGGGCAGAGATACGGTTCGGTAGTCAATCAAAGCAGGGGAGAGAGAGACATACATGACCGTGAATCTCGGAGGCCCAGCTGATACTGAGCTGCTATCAGGCAGTTCAATACGCAGTAGTTGAGCCTGAGCTCTCGCTGACTCGTCATCCTGAGTTGCCAGGTAATCCATTATTCCACGAAGGAATGCGTTCGGCTAGAACTACCGAGCATAAAAGATATGCTCGAGCAATTATATTTAGGCGAAACGAATTTCGGTAAATATAAAAGTTGAAATGGTGTTGTCGTGACAAAACCATAAGTATATAAAATTGAAACTGAAAACTCCTGGGAGGTTGCAGGCAACCCGAGTTGCAGTTCAATTAGAATACTTCTCTTATAAGTCGCAATCCGTTAGGATTGAACTAGGCTATGCCGCCTACCCCTCGGACCATTCAACTGCTTAGTAGAATCATGTCGCGAGGTTAATATACGTAGTATATTTGTAGGATTCTGAACAACTATCTCCATCCTAAATTCTTTCCTTCAAGAAAACAAAATAAGGATTGGAGATCGACCACCTTCGTTCTCTATCAAAGAGAGTGAAGGAGAAGTCTTCCTCGAAGGAAAGCTTCAATGGAGAACAGAATACTAAGACGATAGTTCAAGCCAAACTGGATATTCCCGTCCGATCTCCTCTATTCCAGGTTGGTCGCCTACTGTGAGATAGTTTCTTTCAGCAGCAGTCTTCTTCCCAATGCTAGAAATTCCAGGAATTCGAGCATAGGCGAGGTTCCCGATTATCGTGTAACATATCGGGGATTCTCGTCTCGCTCACTTTGGACCGTGGTCTCGCGTAAGTGTTTGGAGATCGTAAAAACTCGAACACTCTGAATGCGCTAGAAATTCCGTAGAATTCTAAGCAGTCTGCGAAACCCCCACCGAATTCGTCAAACGATATCGGCTGGTGGTGGTCCTCTCGATTCCCGTAGAAATCGAGAATGGGGCAGGATTCCTCCTCAACGACCGGGGCTTACGTCAGGTAGGACCCAGAAGGTCCCCCCGGTAGCGCAGTCCCGAACGTGGGAATCCTCCTACAGAGAAATCTCTGTAGGATCCCTCCTCTTTCCCTCGTAGCCGTAAGGAGAGAGGGAATGGGGGAGGAATTGGATACTCGCTCGCCTTCCCAGTGGAACTAGCAGTTGGAGAAGAGTAGGAACAGCCATCGCCTTGCGGCGATGGCCTCTCAGAGTCTGGGAAAACGAATCGTCAGGAGAAAACGTTTTCCCGCGGAGGGTTAAGAACTCTCACTGTAGGTAAGGGTCTGCCGCCACTGTGAACGTCGTCTGGGTGGGGCTGATCGACACCTGACAGGAGAGAGCCGATACTGTCCTCCGACTCATTCCAGTCCTCGTCGAGGTCGAAACCTCTCAGGAGGACCGAAGGAGTATTTAAATACGGTGTCCGAAGACACGTAGAAACGCCGCTGTCGCAGTAGAGGAGGTGGAAGTAGCTTGATCGACCGGCCAGAACTGAGAGAGCCTTCTTGTCCGGAGACGAGAGACTCTGGTTCGAGACAGAATCGGCAAGCTCCGATCGCGGCAGACCCACTGTCGGTTTGGGTTCCCTCTCGGGCCCCAAAACGACTCGAGCAGAGACGTGGGCTCTGCTGGTGGGAGCGGCAATCCTTCCGCAAGGTCTTTATGCTGACGAATCAGCTTAATGACTTCTGCAACTTCCTCTGTATCTCGGGAGTAACCGCGTCTTGCGGAGTAGGACCGTCCAGTCCCTCCAACAAGAACAGATCCCGAGATACTCCTCCTTTAGAAGGAGGAACAGCGGCAGGCCCCTGACGGTCGCCTCCAGCTACTTGCGCGTATGTCCTGGTCGGTCCTAGACCCGTGCCTGGTCCATACGGCGTCATAGCGGGATCGCGAGCGGCGCACCTCTCGCGATCAGTCGTAGGTACCTCGCTCCTCCCGGTGTAGCCCGAGGAGGTTGAAGGTACAGGAGAGGCAGACCTGACGCTCCCCCCCTAGCTCGCTGGCAGGACCAGCGTGCTTGGAGGGCTGCTGCTGATCGTCAACCCGCGGTGGCGATCGAGCAGCAGGCCTAGCCTTGCCGCTCGCCTGGGGCGAGAGGCTCGGCTGAGAACGTTGACGCTGATCTCTAGCGTCAGGCGAGCTGTTGCTGGTTACTGTCTCCGCCCGGTCCCTATGGGAGCGGCGGTCAGGTGACCTGCTAGGCTCTCTGTCGCGGCGAGACCAGCCAGCGTCCTCTCGGCGCGTCGAGCCGCTGGTACCAGCCGTGGCTGGTACCGACGGCCGCGGGGACCCCTTCCTCGCCTCCACCCGTGGCTGGTCAGCGACCGTCACGTCAACCCGAGCAGCCAGTTGGTCGCTGCGAGAGCGTCCACTGGCCTGGCGAGAGTCGTGTGCACGACTCTCGCCAGTCTTCTGCTCCGCGCCGCGGTCTTGACGGCGAGCGAGCTCGGGCGTCAAAACTTTGGCTGGACGGTCTCCCGTGGAAGAGCGTCCACTCGGTACTTCTCGCGAACGAGAAGCGGCCGAGACGGAACCTGATTTAGCGGCAGGACCGCTAACACCAGGTGAGGACGTACCAGCCGAGGCTGGTACACCTCTGGTCCCCGTCGTCTTCTTCTTTGCAGAGGAAGAGACGGGCCCCGTTCCCGAAGGAACAGGAGGACCAGCAGAAGAGCTCCCCGACTCGCCTGAGCGAGACGGGCCCTAGAAGATCCCGAAGGAGTCTTCTTAGGGGGGAAAACCCGGGTTACCAGCTGGTCGCTGCAAGAGCGGCCGCTGGCCTGGCAAGAGTCACCCGAGCGTCTCTCACCAGCCTTCTGCTCCGTGCCGCGTCTTGGCGCCGAGCGAACTCTGGCGCCGAAACTTGGCTGCACGGTCTCCCGAGGGAGAACGTACACTCGGGATCTCTCGCGAACGAGAGACCGAGCCGGAACCTGGCGTAGCGGCATCGCCGCTAGCACCAGGCGAGGAAGTACCAGAGCTAACCGATACTCCTCTGGTCCCCGTCTATCTCTTCCTTACGGAAGGGGAGACGGGCCCCGCTCCCGAAGGAGCAGGAGGACCAGCAGAAGGACCCCCCGTCCCACTGGGGTGGGACGGGCCCTTAGAAGTTCCCGAAGGAGACTTCTTAGGGGGGAAGGCAGCCTTCTTCTTCTTCAGCTTATGGGCCTTAGAAGTCGAAGGGGAAGAGGCAGCAGCAGACGATGAAGACGAAGATGACAGCTTCCTCTTCTCCTCTTCCTCGTCAGCTCACGCAGGACAGTCGTCAGGTCCTCCATCCAGGCCGGAGCCGGGGCTATTGCCGAAGCAACACGGCCCGACTGCACCTGTCCGGAAGGACCTGGGACTGGGGAAGACACACCGTGGGCAGGACCAGCATGGACAGGCTCAGAAACCAGGAGCGACAGGAACAGCAACCAGCTCAGGAGCGGCAGGAACAGCGGCAGCGGTAGCACCAGAAGGGACAGCCAAGCCCAACAGCGGGAATCACATCAGCGGCAGGTACGGCAGGCCCAGCGATCGCCTCGTAGAATCATCGGCAGCCAGCGGAACCTGGGTACTGGCGGCCGGTCCAGGGGCGAGCTGCTGGAACAGCGGAAGTCTGGGGCAGGCAACACGAAGAAAACAGGCGGCGGCGGCAACACCCCCTCGGTACGGCGGCGGCCCTAGTAGCGGCAGACGGCGTCACCGACACAGCATGGGGAGTGTAGACCAGGAGGGGGGGAGCAGCATAAGCGGCCGTGGTAGTAGTGGAGACCGCCCCAGACCTCGCTAGACGCTGCAGCAGCCCGTGGATGCTAGGCACGCCCTGCCGCCGCGGTGGTCCATACCTGTCCAAGGTCGTCTCCCACGGATGTAGCACCTGCGGTAACATAGATAGATTAGTAAGAGGGGTTCCCTCACGCACGGGGGGAAGACATGCCCCACCCCGAACGCAAGGAAGACCCCAAATATAAAATACAACGAAGAAGCTGAGCGGGGGGCAGGAAGGAAGACGAAGAATTGGATACCAAGGGAGTCGCGGGAGAGCTTTCTGACGACCCCCTGGCAGACCTTCGCTTCCCCTACCCCCGCACAGCAGTGAAAAGTAATAGAAAATGAAACAGAATACTGCCCTTGCGATTCACTTCATAGAACTTAAAGGGGAAAAATCAATTCCCGGGTAAGAACGGAAACTTGATCCAAAACTAATATGATGCTATCATAAAATATATATGAAAATGAACAGATACTGCACGATTTCACTTTCACATAAAAACGTAAGGATCAATTCCCGGGTAAGAACGAAAATTGATCCAAATTAAATTCATGCAAATAAATAAATGAAAATGAAAGAATATTGCAATTGCGAATCCACTTTCATTCCATTCTATTATACAAAATAAAAGGCTCGTGCCGAGCGCAATCACACTCTCGGTAACGAACGCACAGGGCAAAAATATAATGAAAAGAGTACTTACATTTTTCAATTACACACTTTCGCCCAAAATACATGACTCGGCGCGAGCGCGCCCGCCCTCGGCACCGAGACATAATTCAAGGGTTCAATTCATGAAAAGAGAGGAAATCGCCGCATCTACGGCGATAGCTCCATGTTGGTCCATAATTAAGTAATGAAAATGAAAACAGTGTACTTACAGTTTCATTTTCAAGTTAAACAAACCATTAGTAGAAAACACAATATAAACAAAGCATACGACGATGAAGCGGGCAGAGAGCGATGACGAACACGTCCTTCACACCCGCGGCCGAAAGCAAAAGTGATTTGTTTACCTCCCAGTCGCGCGGCGCGCGACTGTCGGACAAGCAGTTAACTACCGTTCTCCCCTTGTTCGAAGCTTACGACCGTTCCAGCTGCCGCTAGCTACTTCCTATTGTTAAAGGACCAATGGTTTGTATTACGTATCGGAACAAACTACATTTATACTTTATTTAAGAAGTAAAATCTTTTCAAAAACTTTGATTACAGCTGAAAATGATGAGCCATACTACATATTTACAATTATTACAAAATTTTTAAAAAATATGCTCAACTATAACTTGTAAATTACATTAGCTACAATCAAGCATAAAACTAATGGTGAACAACAAATTTTAAGTAAACATGTCATTTACTATGTCCAATTCTCATACAAATTTATAGCATCAGCTTGTTTTTGTTGGAGTTGTAATTCATTAGTATCACAAATATTGTTCCATTTATTCTGCAATTTATTCTGAAGTAACAACTTCAAGTACACTGTCCCATTTCTGACTAGTAATTCATATTAAATTTTTAGTACAGATATTCTGTCTATGGCAGACTTTGCCCTTCCTTTGAATTCCAGCAAGAGAAATGGTTCAACTTATACTGTGAAGTATCTGAACCTCTATCTTTGGGAAAGGATAGATTTCCAAACATGCTATATCATATTAAGTGAGCCTGTTGTCACTTAACAGGGTTTGGTACTGCATCTAATTGCCAGCAAATATGGAAAATTACTAACAATCCTATAAATCAAAGACTAATGATGAAAAATTAAAGAATTACTTAATAAATTACAGGGAAGAGGTAATGGTAAACTTTCCACCTTCATATGTTAAAACTGCTAATTTAACCATTATATATATAAACATATTGCAAAGGAGAGTTCCCTCTATACAGATAACCATCACAGTACAGTTGACCGCCATTTTCCGCATTCTCAAGATTCGCAGACTGTTATTCGTGGGCTTCACTGTGGATTATATCTAACTTATTTGCAAGAAATTTGCCTATTTGTGGTATTTTTCACAAAGAAATATATTCACTAATTACTGTATTTTCATATCAATTTCATGACTCAATGTACTTTTCTGGGCTCAGCTCGTGTCGGCCTATGAAAGGATCCTTAATATCATTCTTTCTAGGTAAAATTAATCTAAAATTACCAGAGAAAAACAAAATTAAGAAAATGTCAGTAAAACTGACTCGCTCACTCTTAAAAAGAAGTGTCGGTATGGTAATAGGGGCGAGTGGGAACACTACCACGAGACATTCACCAATTAGAACTTCCAATCAGAATCCCCACAAGAGAGAGCTGATACCAACGGGCGATGCGGCCGCCACTACTACTACTAGAGGACGCCACGGACAGCAGCGCCCCTAGCGGACATCCTTAATAATTAGCGCCAGCGTTCAGACGCATTTTCTTTGTGCTTGTGCTTAATTCGGGATATTCTATCACCATCATCATGGAACGTTCTGCCATCGCAACGGCTAAGTTAAGTGCCTCATAAGTAATGTTTTACTGTATTTTTGTCTTCCGGGAACCAGTATTTTCCTTCTAATAGGTCATATACGGTTTCCCGGTTGTCTCGTGGCGGCGCCATGCTGCCTCGTTAAGAATTCCCGGTCCTCCATACTGGGACTTCTTATACTTATGGGCTTACTATATTACGTTCATCGTTTTTTACATCGAGTTTTAGCTAGATTAGCCCCTTTACCATTTCTCTTAGTTCGGTATTTAGGGCTATTATTTGTTCCAGCCCAGCATCCCGCTCTTGCTCTTCATCGGCTATCGCTGGCTCCAAGTAGGCTTCTGTTCCTCGGAACAGTTTTGCCTCCTCCTGGGCTTCTTTTTCTTCTACTAAAAGTGTCTTTTTCCATCTTTACGATGTAATTTTATTCTATTTAGGGTGTTAGGCTAGCCTAGGTGCATGTCGCCCATGTATTGGTACAGCCTGGTTCACGTGGCCCTCCCACGGTTGTGTTGCTCGCGGCTTAGGCCACTTGCGGTCACGTGTTCCATCGCACCTTCCCCTTCCCCTTCCCTCCCTACCAGGTATAGGGAGGCGCTGGGGGACCCCTTGGTTGTCATGACAACCTCAGTTGCCTCCTCCCTCTCTCTCTGAGGTGGCCAGGGGTTCCTCCCAGCGGGGGGTATAGGGCGACCACTCATAGGGTACCGAGTCTCCGAGCGGGTAGTTGTTGAGACGGGGAGGAGTAGGCCAACCCCCCCCCCCCTCTCTCTCTCCCGCCGTGTTACGCCGAGACCCTCCCCCCCTTCCCCAGTTGCTCAGCCACCTTCCCTTTCTATAACGAACGGAGCCTTCGTCGCAGCCGGGGCACCTTTGGTTATATGATTACTGGCTCCGCCAGCGGGCGGGGTGGTCACTACTAGTGGTCGGTTGCTTGCCTACTATATCCTTACATCTCTCCCCCGCTACCGGAAGGGAGCTTGCTTCTTACCCGGGCACTCTTCTAGTAGACGGGTGGAGAAGGTTGATATTATTGTTATTTTAAGGATATACCCTAATTTTACGATGATTTGTTTAATTTTATTATTCATATGTTTACCATCCCCGCCATTATTCGTCGTGGTTTCCTTTTACCACCACTCCTGGTTGGATTCTATCTCTTGTCTCCGCCGCCAGCGGAGCAATAGCCTAGTAGACAACCAACCAACCTTGTTACCACACGTATTATGGCGGGGGCTCTGGTTTAATCTAACTTTCTCGCTCAGGCACCAGCGGAGCAACTGTTAGGCTGTAAGTGTTCTCCTGATACTCATGTATCTTTCCACTTACAGGCTACCAACTGTCAGGTCCTGGGATGCAACGCGACGTTGTACGACCCCTGCGGCCACGATGAGTGCAGGTCTCACGCTCCATGTGCCACGCCATTCAACGACATGATCGTCTGGCACCCGGAAGCCTGCGCCATCTGCTACGACCTAGTCAGTCAGCTGGTGGAGGGGGTAAGTCGATTATAGGCTTCTTTATCATTTTACTAACAACTCTTAGACATAAGTTTGTTAACCCCGTTCCGCCATTAGAAGCTCATCTCACCTTTTCTTTCAGGCTACGGTGGTGAGGGAGGTCGCCCTTGCTACCCTGAAAGCGTGGGTCGGGCGGCTTCGGGAAGAACGCCGCCAAAGGCCAGCCTTATATCCTTGACAAGAAGCTGGCCGTCCAGATCTTCCCCCGCGGGCAAGTCAACAGGGTATGTTGACCCCTTGTCCGCAGCCCCTCTCATAGCCTCCATCCAGCAAGATATGCAGCAATCTTTCGGGGTCGTAGCCACACAGGAGTCGGTCCCGGACGTCGCTACCCTGGACCAACTCAACATCGAGCCTATGGCGGTAGGGGGAGAGGATTTGTTGGTTGAGGTAGGTGTGTCGGGCGCCCAAGGTCTTTCCTTGGGCGCTCCTGGATCTTCTCCTGTCCCTTCTTCAAGCGCTTCTTTCCAAGGCTTTGTTGGGATCTGAGATCCCTACCCGCTCTCCCGCTCTCTCTGTACCCCCAAAGGTGAAGGGACAGAGAGAACCGAAGACCCTAACTAAGACGACTTCTAAGAAGTCATCTTCGTCTTCTTCGGCTAAGAAGTCTTCGACTTCTTACGGTGACGCGGTGAAGGCCAAGCCGAGCTCTTCTTACTCGAAGAGCTCTAGAAGCAAGGCTTCTAAGGAGAAGGCTCGCGCTCCCGCCGCCGAGCCAATGCCTTCTCCGGCCTCCACCGCATCCACTCCGGTAACGCCGGTGGGAGGAGCGGGACCAGCACCTTTGATCCCACTGCTTTCTCAGCAGTGGTGATGCAACAGGTGGGCGAGATGGTCGGCTCGCAAGTCTCCGCCCTGGGGACGAAATTTGAGCAGATGTTCGCACAACTGTCGAGCACTCTGTCTCAATCAGGCCAGTCCATCCAAGATCTCTCTAACAGAGAGAAAGAGGACCGAGTAGCTGGGCTCTCTCAGGTCCCCTTCCAGTCTCCCCAGTGCCAAGTGCTGGTATTCCCAGCTCCCGCCATACGACTCTCTGCCAGCTTTCTCTATGGAGAACCCATGGAGAGTAGCCGCTTACGCTCCGTTTAAGGATGGTATGATCTCTATCCCGGAGTGTGGAACTCGAAGGATTGAGGACTTCGAGTTTTATCCTCCTGGGGTTGACGCAGCCTTTCATCGGCTATGCTAGGCTGACTGTAGCGGGCTCTTACTAGGGAAGACAAGATCTCTAGGGGCGGGAGGATGTTCGCTACAGTTAGGGATCATGCCCAACGGGAATGGGTTCACTGCCTTGAGGACTGGGAGTGCACAAACACAAGCTCCAGGCCTATAAAGAGTCCTTTCACTATTTTTGCGACGGAAGAGGAGGGTCTCTTCCGTTCGCTACAAAAATAGTAGAGAGGACTCTTCAGGCAGTCCTCAAGGATGAGCCCATGCCACAGCTAAGGGAGGCGGAGTCTACTTCTCCGCTCTTCCCAGCTTTTGGAGAATTGTGGGAGAACTTGCCAGCCACGTTCACGCTTGGCAAGCTCAAACCGGACTGCGCATGGACCAGTTCGGCTGAGAAGCTTCCAAGGCTGCCTGATTCCTTGATTCAGGTTCAGGCGGAGTTCGACGCGCGAACTAGGTTTGGCAGGTCCCTCAATTCACTGATCATAACGGAGATGGCTGCTCTCTCGTATGCTACGGAACCTCTGTTTAAGATCTTGGCCAAATCCCAGCTTCAGACGGTTCAGACGGATGCTTTCGATTCTTCTTCCAAGCTAGGAGGAATTGCCGAAAGCACGTTCTGCAGGAGTGCACTATTAGGCACGAGCCTAATAGACTCCTGGCTTCTAGCATGTTGGGAGCGGATCTCTTCCCAGAGTCCGCTGTAAATGAGGTACACCACGAGGCTGCTAGGCTCAACCAGAGCCTTAGAGCTAGGTGGGGTATTTCATCCAAGAGGAAGCAAGAATCCGTCCCCACTGCTGGTAAGAAACCAAAGAAGTCTGGTAAAAGGTTCCAGCCTTACCAGAAACACCAGCAACAGCAGCAATTTGTTCAGGCCGTCCCGGTTACCCAACAGGGACAACCTGCTACTTCTAAACAGAACCAGCCCATCCTCCTGCTGTCTCCTCAATCACAACCTTCGACCTCCTACGCACTCTCGCCGGCCTTCAACCCCTACGTATGAAGGTCAGGGCTACCCTCCCTTTAACAAGCAATCGAGAGGTAGGGCGAGAGGTTACTTTCGCCAGCGTGGCACAGGAAGGGCGACAAGGAGCAGGCAGTTCAGAGGAGGGCGTGGTGGTCAACCCGCCCATCAACAATGAGGCTACCCAGTAGGAGGGCGGCTGTTCCTCTTCCGTCACAGGTGGGGGTTCAGCAATTGGGCACAGAGCATAGTGTCCAAAGGATTGGGTTGGAGTTGGATCAAAGATCCTCCTCCAATCAAATCATTCCGCCAAATACCATCAAAGGAATTGACAGATTACGCGGAGGAACTCCTTCAGAAAGGAGCTATTGCGAGAGTCAAGCATCTAAAATTTCAAGGTCGCTTATTCAGCGTGCCAAAGAAAGGCTCAACAAAAAGAAGGGTAATCTTAGACTTGTCAAAGCTAAACTCTTTCATTCGTTGCGACAAGTTCAAGATGCTTACCCTCTCGCAAGTAAGGACCTTACTTCCGCGTGGAGCCGTCACATGCTCCATCGATCTTACAGACGCATACTATCATATCCCTATAGCCAGACACTTCCGCCCATTCCTAGGATTCAGGCTAGGAAATCAGACATTCTCATTCAAAGTGATGCCCTTCGGTCTGAATGTAGCCCCCAGGGTATTCACGAAAATAGCAGAAGTGGTTGTGCAGCAATTGAGAACTCAGGGAATCATGGTAGCAGCATACCTCGACGATTGGTTGATCTGGGCACCAACTGTCGAGGAATGTCTCAAAGCCACCAAAAAGGTAGTTCACTTTCTGGAACATCTGGGTTCCAGATAAACAAAACGAAATCCAGACTTACCCCGGAGTCTCGTTTTCAGTGGCTGGGAATCCAATGGGATTTGTCTTCCCACAATCTGTCAATTCCAGTGGCCAAACGGAAGGAAATAGCAAAATCTGTCAGGCAATTTCTCAAATGCAAACAAACATCAAGGAGAAACCAGGAAAGAATCCTAGGGTCCCTTCAGTTTGCTTCGGTAACAGATATCCTCCTGAGAGCAAGGCTAAAAGATATAAATCGAGTTTGGCGATCGAGAGCAAACACCAAATCTCGAGACAAGTTGTCAGTAATTCCACAGATCCTTCGCAATCAACTCCGTCCATGGTCAAAAGTAAAGAACTTAGCCAAGCGGGTACCCCTTCAATATCCCCTTCCAGTGTTAACCATTCACACGGATGCCTCCCTGTCCGGGTGGGGGGGATATTCTCAGTTCAAACAGGTTCAGGGGACTTGGTCAGTTCAATTTCGCCAGCTCCACATAAACGTTCTGGAAGCAATGGCAGTATTTTTTACCTTGAAGAGACTGCTTCCCCCGAAAAAGTCTCATCTAAGGCTAGTTTTGGACAGTGCAGTGGTAGTTCATTGCATCAACAGGGGAGGGTCCCAAATCCAAGCATGTGAACCATGTCATGATAGCCATCTGTGCCTAGCAAACAAACACAAATGGCATCTGTCCGCCACTCACCTGGCGGGGTAAGAAATGTGATAGCAGACGCTTTGTCCCGGTCAGTTCCTCTGGAATCAGAATGGTCCCTGGACGACGGATCATTCCAGTGGATATGCCGGAGAGTCCCAGGTCTCCAAGTAGATCTCTTCGCCTCACAAGCGAACCACAAGCTCCCTTGCTATGTGGCCCCCAACCTGGACCCTCTGGCTTATGCCACGGACGCCCTGTCGTTAGATTGGGATCAGTGGAGAAAAATTTATGTTTTTCCTCCAGTGAATCTTCTCTTGAAAGTCTTAAGCAAGCTGAGGACTTTCAAGGGAATAGTAGCTCTGATTGCACCGGACTGGCGCCAAGAGCAACTGGTATCCTCTTCTTCTGGAATTGGGTCTCCGACCTCAACGGATTCCCAATCCCAAGCTGTCACAATCAGTACAAATGAGGACTGTGTTCGCTTCCTCAGGAATTCTTCAGACCCTAACTTTATGGACTTCATGAAGTTTGCGGCTAATAAAGATGCTAATATTGATCCACAAAATATTCTCTTCCTAGAATCAGATAAGAGAGAGTCAACTATTAGACAATATGACTCAGCTGTTAAAAAATTAGCATCCTTCCTGAAAGAATCAAACACTACAACCATGACAGTTAATCTAGCTATATCCTTTTTCAGATCCTTGTTGAAAAAGGTTAGCAGCTAGCACTATTACTACTCATAAATCGGCTTTGAAGAAGATCTTTCAGTTAGGTTTTCAGATAGATCTGACTGAATCTTATTTCACGTCTATTCCTAAAGCCTGTGCTAGACTTAGACCTTCTCAAAGGCCTACTGCAGTTTCATGGTTCTTAAATGATGTCTCAAACTAGCTTCAGATACTGACAACTCGTCTTGTACATTCATAATGCTTCTTAGAAAGACATTATTCTTATTAAGCCTAGCCTCAGGAGCTAGAATTTCAGAACTGTCAGCTCTATCCAGAGATGCGGGTCATGTGGAATTCCTCCCCTCAGGAGAAGTTCTGCTTGCTCCGGATCGTAGTTTTTTGGCTAAAAATGAGGATCCTCTTGCAAGGTGGGCCCCTTGGAAAGTCATCCCACTTCCCAAGACCCTTCTCTCTGCCCAGTATCAACTTTAAGAGCCTTTCTATCTCGTACATCCTCAAGATCCTCAGGTTCTCTCTTCATGAGAGAAAAAGGTGGTACTTTGTCAGTAAAAGGTATTAGACAACAAATCCTTTACTTCATTAAACAAGCCAATCCTGATTCATTCCCAAAAGCACATGACATCAGGGGAGTAGCCACCTCAATTAATTACTTTCAACATATGAACTTTGAGGATCTTAAAAAGTATACTGGATGGAAATCTCCGACAGTCTTTAAACGTCATTATCTAAAGTCCTTGGAATCTTTTTAAAATTTTCAGCAGTAGCAGCGGGAAACATTGTTTCTCCTGATACTGTATAGTAGTCGTAGTACAGATCCAGGTCTCCTTTCTACCTACCTCATCCAACATGCCTCACCCTATCGCCATGCTACTCGGATATCCTAGCCTTAGCCGCTGAAATCATACTAGTGGATTGTCCCTTATTTTTTTGCTAGGGACATCCACACTTTGTACTGATAATGTACTTCAGTGTACCTACCCTTATTTTTATGCTAGGGTAGGACACAATGTGTTTGTATATTTTGTAAATAATTTATCTAAGTAAATCTATTTTGTTAATATTACACTGCATTATTATAATTTACTATGTTTACTGTAATTTTAAGTACTTTTTTACATTACTAACTTTCTTTTATGTTACTGTTTAGAATAAGTTAGGCTTAAGTACTTAGTTTATATGCTGTAATTGATTTATTATTATATCCCTCATTTTACAACTGCTTTTTCATTTGTCCTTTTTTCCCATCTTGTCTGTTTCTCTGGTACTCTTTCATAGGCCGACACGAGCTGAGCCCAGAAAAGGGATTTTGACGAAGGAAAAATCTATTTCTGGGTGATTGGCTCGTGTCGCCCTATGAAACCCACCCTGTATGTTTACCCCCCCATGCAGGACAAGATGTTTTTAGATTAAGGATGTCCGCTAGGGGCGCTGCTGTCCGTGGCGTCCTCTAGTAGTAGTAGTGGCTGGGCCGCATCGGCCCGTTGGTATCAGCTCTCTCTTGTGGGGATTCTGATTGGAAGTTCTAATTGGTGAATGTCTCGTGGTAGTGTTCCCACTCGCCCCTATTACCATACCGACACTTCTTTTTAAGAGTGAGCGAGTCAGTTTTACTGACATTTTCTTAATTTTGTTTTTCTCTGGTAATTTTAGATTAATTTTACCTAGAAAGAATGATATTAAGGATCCTTTCATAGGGCGACACGAGCCAATCACCCAGAAATAGATTTTTCCTTCGTCAAAATCCCTTTTTTGTGATAAAACTATTAAAATATTCAGGTATAAGCAAGAGGGTTTTTCTTGTGTTTGAAATATCAAAATAGGCAGTTCTAAGCATTTCCAGAGGGGTTTTAAGTATTTGCGGATTTTACCTACTCGCATCCCCAACGAATACGGGGGGTCCATTGTATATGTGTATATGTACATAGTACAATCATATGAAATGTACTTTTCAATATTTCTTAAAATTACTCACCTATGTGGACGGTTCCAGCACTCTTGGGTTACACATGCAAATAAATAGAGTGTTCTGTGATATAATCCACCTTCTAAGGGTGCATAAATCTGGACCACTAATGACTGTTTTCGACCACATCGCTTACATATTGGAATTTCACTGCCACTCACGCACCAGTCCTAAAATAAGAGATACAGAGAATTTAAAGTTATTTCTTACCTGTAGTTATTTTTTCACAAGTAAACAATTTATATTCTTTCCCATTAAAAATCTAAAAGCAAAAAAATGACACATTTTCTAAGACAATTTGTATTTTTCATAGCTACAAACCTGAGGTCTTAACAATTGGATAATTTCTAGCACCTAGCTGGATCCAGTTAAACCCTGAAGTTCCTTACATAGAATTTAGCTTGCGAACACAAGGTCATTAACTAAAGACAGTAGGGGGGAAGTTCTGACCATTCATCAGTCTGCACTCCACTTTGCCTTTTGGCCCAGGTACCAGAATGAGGGGTGGCTGAGATGGGCCATAAATATAAAGAACTTCAGGTTTTTATGTTAAGAAAAATACATAATACTTTAAAATTTGCTATTTGTTCCTGCACAAATACAAAACTTCATTCTTTACATAGGAGACTTACCCATTGGGGGGGTGGGGGTGGGGAGTCTGACCAAACTGTTTTCTTTGACTACAATGCTCCACCTGGTCAGGCAGTAAACAAGGATTACTGCTGTGATGTGTTGTGGCATTTGCAGGATGCTATTCATCAGAAAAGGCCAGAACTGCATGCATCTGGTGTGTGGCAATTGCACCAAGTCAATGCACCTGCCTATTCTGCAAAATTTGGCCAAGCACAACATCCCCCATGTCTGACAGCCACTGTATTCCCCACATCTCATTCTTGGAAAGTTTCCACTTTCCAAAAATCAAATCCCATTTACAAGGAAGATTTCAAGACTTCGAGGAGGTCCAAATGAATATGACGAGGCAGCTGCTGATTATCCCAGAAAACAAGTGACATAAATGCTTCCATTAATGGAAACAGCGCTGGATAGTGTCTGGTTTCTGAATAGGACTACATACTGCTTTGAAGGAAATTGAATGCTACAATGGTGTGTGCCGAAGTTTTCTTTTTTAGAGCACCAATCCTGATACTTTATGACCATACCTCATATGTCAAAATCTATCTAGCTTTTGTCAAAGTTACACAGAATTGCAAAGTTTCAAAGGAATAAGGGATTCAGATTGTCCATCTTCCAAAATAAGAACTAATATTGAACAAATAAAGGAGGATTTTGTTACAGGAGCAGTCCCTGGAGGAGATACAACCTCTGTTACTCTGGTGATGTGGTATTTACTGAATTGAGAGGCTGGAATTTAGAGGGAACCAAAAGAAAGGTTAGGTACAGGTTGAATAAAGTACAGTAGAGATTCATGTTTGAAATTCACTGTTAAAATCAAAGCTATTGCATATGAGGAAGCTGCAGCAAGATAAGGTACATCAGAGGCTGGACATTCCAAGACTTGCAGAGTATGAGCAAACAATGAGACGGGAAGAATCAATCAGACATGGAGGAAGTACGTATTGTACTGTCAATGGATTAACAGATAATACAACTAACAAGGGAGTCTACCATATGTGATGTGTGGTAGCATCACACTTACATGAGCACTACTATTCAAATTCCTGATAATCTGTTTTTTTTTTTTTTTGTCATTTTCTTGTTACACTGGTACATACAAAGTACTCATTAATCTATACAAACATACAATACTTTTGATTTTCTTATATTTGATTATAGTTACCTACTTGATCAAGAAAATATAGAGTTGGTAGGCTATGCTACTGTGAAGAAGTTGTTGAAGGATTGATTCTGTTTCTCATATTTTATGTTGCATTCAACATAAATTACTATAATAAGAAAATAAGAATGTCTTATTTCTCTAGATTCTAAAAAGTTTATAAAGCTAGTATAATTTTCAGAGGCTAGCCAAAGCCATGTCAGGATCTTCAGGTAGCCTAGATAGTCTAGGCAACCCCAGTTATTATTCCTTCTCAAATTTCTCATTCAGGTAGCTCTGGGCTGTCCAGGTCTTCTCGTGCTCACAGGAGCCCATCTGATGCTATTCGGCACAGTGCTGTTATCCCAGGGGTTGTAAGGACATGTCTAAGCCTTCTTTCTTTCATCATTAGCTTGTTTACATATGGAACTTCTGTAATTTCCCTCATCATATCATTTCTTACTCTTTCTAAAGCTTTATTCTCAAATCAGCTAAAACTTTTATACAGTAGTTACACAGCAATACCATGACTCATGTCAGTGCAGCATAGCATATTTCACTAAACTCATATTCAATTTACATCTTCTTGATTTCCAAATCTATTCAGTCAGCCCCTTGTCTGACTGTGTATTGGGTATTAAGTGTTCCTAAATATGTTATTGTTATAATACAATTAAGTTTGTTCATACTTACCTGGCAGATATATATATAGCTGTATTTTCTGACGTCCGACAGAATTTCAAAACTCGCGGCACACGTATGTGGGCGGCCAGGTGGTAGTACCCATTCCCGCCGCTGGAGGCGGATATCAGGAACCATTCCCATTTTTCTGTTCATATTTATTCATGACCCTTGTCTCCTGAGGGGAGGAGGGTGGGCACTCTAATTATATATATCTGCCAGGTAGTATGAACAAACTTAATTGTATTATAACAATAACATTTTGTTCATGAAACTTACCTGTCAGATATATATATAGCTGAATCCCACCTTCGGATGGTGGTAGAGACAGAATAGGATTTTTAGGAAACTTAAATTAAGTAAAAGATTTCCTCTTGGTTCCTTACCTGATAGCAAAGTAGACTCTGTGATTACTGTCACTTAAGCCTGCTTCTGCTTTCATCAGAGTTGCCAGCCAGGTTTGGACCTGTAGTGCTGGTGCACTCTGGATGCTCTGTCAACGGGGACGTGACCTCAATGTGACAAGACCATCTAGCCAAACATATGGCAGTAACACAGCAACCGACCACCACCTGACCAACTAACCAAAAAAACCGACATTAAAACTAAGGAATGGGAGATTTCCACAGAAGATCTCACCATCAACCAAAAACACAATAAAAAACTAACCTAACTAAGCTAAGGGATAGGGAGAGAGCTACCTTCAGCCCCCAAAACTGTGTCTGCCGAAATGTAAGGCCCCAAAGAACTACAGTTCTCGTAAATCGTTCTCACATCCCGGAGGTAATGTGAGGCGAATACGGAATTGCTCCTCCAAAAGGTGCTATCAAGTATATCTTTGATAGACATATTCCTTTGGAAGGCAAGAGAAGTAGCTACGGCTCTGACTTCGTGAGCTTTCACTTTAAAGAGGCTCAAATCAGTCTTCTGGCAAGATGAATGAGCCTCTTTAATGACGTCCCTCAAGAAGAAAGCAACAGCATTCTTCGACAACGGCAAATCTGGTCTCTTCACCGAGCACCAGAGATTACCTGAGGGACCTCTTATCTCTTTAGTTCTATTAACATAGAACTTGAGAGCCCTGACAGGGCACAGGGCTCTCTCTGGTTCTTGACCCACGAGACTCGACATTCCTTTGATTTCAAAGCTCTTCGGCCAAGGATTAGACGGGTTCTCATTCTTAGCCAAGAAAGACGGGCTCAACGAGCAGACAGCGTTGTCCCCCTTGAAGCCCACTAGGCTACTGAACGCTTGGATTTCACACAAACTGTGAGAGGATCAACTGAAGGTTTAAGAAGCCTCACCTTACATTCACTCCTCACACACACTCTGAAACTTCCAGTACTTGATCCCGACATCATGTACACAGAAAAGCCAATCCAAAATCAAAAACCAATCCACTATTACGCGTGCCAATCCAACAATCCAGAAGTCGATACCAAAAGTCAATCCAGATAATTTAAAGCGAGATAAATAAAAAATCCTAGACGGAGGTACTGTAAACAGTTGTTTCCAGCACCGGCGACAGAAAAAATATGAACAGAAAATGGGAATGGTTCCTGATATCCGCCTCCCAGCGGCGGGAATGGGTACTACCACCTGGCCGCCCACTACGTGTGCCGCGAGTTTTGAAATTCTGTCGGACGTCAGAAATACAGCTATATATATATCTGACAGGTAAGTTTCATGAACAAAATGCATTTTAAAGATTTAGCCTCAATAAACCTTTCTCCATCTAATCCTATTTAAACCAATGGTGTATACTGTCCTGATTAGTACTTCTTTTTTATAGATTTATTATGAGTTCTATCTCTAGAGACATATAATGCACTCAATAAAGCAAGTTTTATAAATCTTATGGTGTTTTGCTGATTAATCTGTCTCACTGGCATAAATATTCTAAGAGTCAACTGTCTATCGTTACTCCAATCTAAATGTTCTCTTCCATCTCTTACTACTCTTTCAATCATAAAACTAGGATACTAATTTTGAGTGTCTTCTAATAACCATAACTAAGATATAGGAAAATAATAGAAATGACCCTTTTGCATCTGTCTGCAATTTTACTACTCGCCATAAGGAGTGGTTGAATTCTGTTTCTGTTACAGACAGCCAGGGCCTACAATCTTCTGAACAAGTTCTTTTTGTTAATTATTAAAACCGAGTGAGCTGTCTCTCGTCGCATGCTTTTGTAAAATATATATCAAATGAGATGATTTCACAATCTTCATTGGTTACAGTTGTACAACGATGTTGAGCCTACTGGTTCTTTAAATGACAGTTTCATAATGAGGACAAAGTTTACTTCAATGATGATTGTAGATGTGCTTACTTGGAGAAACAGGAGGTCTGAACCAGGAATCATTGATGACCCACATGATCACACAAATACACACGGATAACAATAATACGCAACTGTATTATACAGTGGTAACTTCTCATACATGAACCCTTTGTTTGCACAAGCACAACATGCATGTGTAAGATGGCTCTTGTATTGGAAAGAATGAGGAGACGCTAGGCCAAGAGCACATTAGGACAACTTGCTGTCAACCCTTTCCACAGCATATTTCCCAACTACAGGTGATGGAATGCAGTCAAAAACCTTCAGAGAGGGAAGGTGCTCACTAGTGGAGCTTCTTGTGAGAGGGCTCCCAAGAACACCTCCTCCTCTTCTTCTTGTGGGACAATGAAGAGGCAAACAAAGAAGGAAGAGAAGGATGAGGATATATAAATGCCTGGATTTTTTCACCTTACTGTCCACAGGTGTCACCTTCCTCAGCTAAATCTAGAGACAGAGACAAGGCAGGCCGAGGCACCACTTGAGTATAGCCTGTACTCAATACAATAAGGGTTGGTTCTCTCATCTGCAAGATGTCTGCTACAAGAGGCTTGACCGAGTCAAGTTCCTTAGCCGGATAATGGCAGCAGCAAGAGCAGGGACCCCTTAGCCTTGGCTAAGTGTTCCTGTAAAGCAGCAACAGATGTGTCATCCAGAATACTGAGAACAGCCTCATCTTCTGCTGTTATACTCCAACAATGCAGGCATGCCAAGAATGGCTTACAGATGAGGGGCAAGCAGTGGAACTTTAGTTAAATTAGTTACAATCATATAAAAAACGATCAGAATTATTCTACACATTTGTATTGCATTAGACTATAAGTTTAATAGTACTATTTACAGTATTTCTTTAATGACACATACTGGTCCAGTATGAAAACCTTTCACTAGATCTCTCATGCATTCAGCATAAAATATTTTATCCAACTTACCCTCACAGGATAATGCTATTCACTCGCTTTTCTGATTCCATAACCAAAAATCTATTTTTCACACATTGGTACTCAATAACTGTTACAGCTATGTAAGGAAACTATAAACATAATAAATTTCCATCAATAATGAGAGCCAAAAACATAAAAATGCCAAGATACTCAATTTAGGAAAAATAGTCTATACTCCATGCTCTTGATGAGACAAAGGTGTATTGCCTTTATTATTTAAATGCACAAGTTTTAAACAATATTTAATGAGCATTTATATCTAATTTGAGACATTTTATTAATGTAATTGATATATTCTATGATTTCTCTATTAGAACTGTCATTTTTCTTTAGTGTAAAGCCTCAATTGTTGATTATTATGATTATGACTCCTTTTCTCAAGTATAGCAATGGTTCTTCCCATCCATGCTAATTGGTGTAACACATGAGGTCACTGCAAAGCTTCATATGTTCAGTGCTCTATTAAGTATTCTAAAGTAACTTATTTTCAATTACTAAATAGGCTAATACTGTTCATTATTTTGTGTTAACAGCATCTATGTGCATATGTGGTGGGTCTTACTGCATAATATTTCCAGAGGTTTGTGTCCAGATCTGTTGTGCAGTTAAAAAAAAAAAAATTCTTAATTCTTTAGAGACAAAGAATTCACTGTCATAGCTAAAGCAAATTATGCAGTTTTGAACAACACCAAGATTTCTAAATACTGAAACATGGTTTTATTTGGGTGTCTTAAACTGATTCTGATATTGGGTACCATGTCTTTGCTTTGATTCTACGATATTCTAATTCAAAATGCTTATTTACTCAATTACACTGCCCTGTGTCTGAAAATAACTGGGCCATGTTATGGTTGGAGGGAGCAGACATACAAGAGTCTGGTTCAGACTCAGCAACACACTGAGTTAGGTTAAGAAGGTTACGTTGCCGTTTAGGCCTATTCCTGTTGTTCACATTCTTCATTTTTCTCCAATCAATAATAAACCAGTTGCTCTTTTGTCGTTAGTCTGTATTTTTAGGGTGATAGTATACTTAAACTTAGGTATTTCTGGCAAAAACGAATAGTACTAGGTACATCTAAAATTAATCAGGATCACTAAGAAAAATGATATTGTCATGTTACAATAAAGTTTTATACATACTTACCTGACAGATATATACTTAGCTATAGACTCCGTCGTCTCCGACAGAATTTCAAATTTCGCGGCACACGCTACCGGTAGGTCAGGTGATCTACCGCCCTGCCCTGGGTGGCAGGACTAGGAACCATTCCCGTTTTCTAATCAGAATTCTTCTCTTCCACCTGTCTCCTGCGGGGAGGCTGGGTGGGCCATTTATCGTATATATCTGTCAGGTAAGTATGTATAAAACTTTATTGTAACATGACAATATCATTTTTATACATTCAACTTCCCTGCCAGATATATACTTAGCTGATTAGCACCCATTGGTGGTGGTAATGAGACAGCTAACTACTGAAATAGACAGGTAAACAACATATGTTGTAGGTATTTATAAACCTTTGGTTCCTACCTTATTAGGCTGAAGACTTCGCGGCTACTGCCTTGTAGTCTGCTTAGCCTCAAGAGCCTCAGCGAGATAATGATCTATGGCTAAGAGTTCTTGTGGGTCTGCCAATGGGGTCTTATCCACTTACTCGGCATAGCCTAAAGGCCTTTGTCATTGGGTGCTATTCCTTACATGACAATACACCTTGTTCAAGGAGCACAAAACCGATCCCGATCACCTGATCCTAACATCCATGTTAGTTCTAAGATGTAAGGAGTTATCCCCGAACTCCTCACAAACAACCAAAAAACTCGAAACATAATTACACTTTCATTACAAAATATACAAAAAAAAAATTTTGTACTCCCCTACTAGTCATACATACCCTTGATCGCCTACCAGCAATGACACTCTGCTCCCGTGCGACAGTAGTGAGCTTGCTGCTAGAAAACCAAGCACATATCTGACAAGAGGGTTTATGTACGATAAAAAACACAAAAATTAAGGATCAGTCTTTGCTCCAAGACCCAGTACTGTATCTGCTGATACAAAAGGACCTAGCGAGAAGCACTTCTCATAGGTCACTCTCACGTCCTTCAGATAATGAGATGCAAACACTGAATTGCACCTCCAATATGTAGTCTCGATGATATTCTTCAGAGACATATTCTTTTGGAACGCCAAAGACGTTGCTACTGCTCTTTACTTCATGCGTCTTGACTTTTAGAAGACGAAGGATTCCTCCGAGCAGTTCTTGTGAGCGTCCGTAATAACGCTTCTCACAAAGAAAGCCAAGGCGTTCTTGGACATGAGTCGTTTGGGGTTCTTCACTGCACACCAAAGACCTTGTGTGACAAGCTCCCATCTGTCTCTTCCTCTCTAATAGAATTTTAAGAGCTCTCACTGGACAGAGAGATCTCTCTATCTCTCTGCCTACCAGGTTAGATAGGCCTTTTACCTCAAAACTCTGGGCCAAGGTTTTGATGGGTTTTCATTCTTTGCCAGAAACATTGTCTGGAAAGAACAGATGGCAGCATCTCCTTGAAGCCCCACCGTGGAATCCAGAGCGTGAATTCGCTCGTCCTCTTGGCTGTAGCGAGAGCCACTAGGAACAAGCATTTCCTAGTAACGTCTCGGAAGACGCCAGATGTAAAGGTTCGAATTTGTCTGATGAAAGGAATTTCAGGACCACGTCTAGATTCCAACTAGGTGTTCTAGGAGTAGCTGCTTTCGACGTTCTCACAAAGATCTAATTAGATCGTGTAGATCTTTGTCGTTAGCAATGTCTAGGCCTCGATTCCTGAAAACCGAAGACAGCATGCTTCGGTATCCTTTTATTGTCGAGACAGATAGGTGTGACTCCTTTCTCAGAAAGAGGAGGAAATCGGCAATATTCACTATAGAGGTACTGGAGGAGGACAGCTTCTGAACCTTACACCACCTCTAAAGACTTCCCACTTCGACTGGTATACTCTTCTCGTCGAAGCTCTGCGGGCTCTAGCGATAGAGCCCGCAGCCTCGCGAGAAAAGCCTCTCGCTCTGACAAGTCTTTCGATAGTCGAAAGGCAGTCAGAGCGAGACCTGGGAGGTTGTGATGAAACCTCTCGAAGTGGGTTGTCTGAGTAGAGGTCAGGTCTGTTTGGAAAGCACGAATCTGGGGAAGTTCCCAACTTATCCACATTCCAGTACCTCCGTGAACCATTCCTTGTGCTGGCCAAAAGTGGGCTATGGCGTATTCAACTTCGTGCTCTTCGAAGCTACAAACTTCCTGAGCACTTCCCCAGGATTTTTGAACGGGGGAAAGGCGTAAGCTCCACACCCGACCAATCCATGAGAAACGCGTCTATTGTGAAGGCTCTCGGATCCTCTACTAGAGAGCAAAAGTTCTCTATTCTTTTGGAGAGGAACGTCGCAAACAGGTCTATGTGAGGTCTCCCCCACAGGGACCAAAGACTTCGACACACTTCTTCGTGAAGAGTCCATTCTGTGGGAAGGACCTGGTTTCTCCTGCTCAGTCTGTCCGCTCTCACATTTTTGATCCCTTGAACAAACCTTGTGAGGTGAGTTATGCCTCTTTCTTCCGTCCAGGTTAACAGGTGTTTTGTCAACTGATAGAGGGAGAACGAGTGCGTGCCTCCTTGCTTTCTTATGTAAGCCAGAGCCGTGGTGTTGTCTGAGTTGATCTGTCTGTATTACCCCGTCTCTGACTATCTTTTCGAAGGACTTTAAGGCTAGGTGTATGGCCACAAGTTCCTTGCAATTGATGTGCCAGGACACCTGTTCCTTCGTCCAGGTGCCTGACACCTCCCTTGCTCCCAGCGTCGCTCCCCATCCCGACTCCGAAGCGTCGGTAAACAACACTTGGTCTGGGTTCAGCAGAGCAAGCGATAAGCCTTCGTTCTTTTGAAGCTGAGGGATCCCACCCCCCAAACCTCAGATGATCTTTTACTTCTTGTGGAAGTTGGAAGATGTCCGAGAGTTGACCCGTCTTCCAGTTCCACACCTCTTTGAGGAAAAACTGAAGAGGGCAAGAGTGAAGTCTCCCTAGCGAGAAGAACTTTTCCAATGAGGACAGAGTCCCCTAATAGGCTCAGGTAATCCCTCGCTGAGCTGTCTTTTTCTCTCTAAGAAGCTCGAGATTCTCGACAAACCTCGAGCGATTCTTTCCCGCGAAGGATATACCCAAAAGAAAACCCCGAGAATCCATCTGAATCCCCAGATAGACCAAGTTCTGGCTGGGATCAGTTGTGACTTCTCGAGGTTGACGAGCAACCCTAGCGAATCTATCGTGTTTTCTTGTTACTTCCAAGTCCTCCAAGCACTGACTCTTCGACTTGGCCCTGATCAGCCAGTCGTCCAAGTAGAGGGAGATGTTTATCCCCTCTAGGTGAAGCCATCTTGCTACATTCGCCATCAGGTTGGTGAATACTTGTGGGGCTGTAGACAGACCGAAGCACAGAGCCCTGAATTGAAAGATCTTGTCTCCTATCACAAAGCGAGATATTTCTTTGACTGATGGTGAATGGGAACGTGGAAATAGGCGTCTTGCAGGTTTCAGAGAGACCATCCAATCTCCTGGGCGAAGCGCCGACATGACAGAGGCGGACGTTTCCATACGAAACTTCTTTTTCTGTACGAAGCGATTCAGAGCGCTTACGTCCAGAACTGGCCTCCACCCCCCCGATGCCTTTGGTACTAGAAAAAGGCGATTGTAAAATCCCGGGGAGTGTGGATCTTGTACCAGTTCGATGGCCTCTTTTTCCCACATTTGCTCCACCATCTGAAGAGAGTCTTTCGCATTAACGGGTCTCTGTACCTCGCTGACAGTTCCCGAGGCGTAGATGTTAGGGGCGGTTGTCGTCGAAGGGGATTACATATCCCTTCTTCATGGACCGACACTGACCAAGGGTCGGCTCCCCTTTGTTCCCATACTCCTCCTGCAAAGTTCAGGAGTCTGGCGCCCACTGGTGCTTGGAGGAGCAACAAGTCACTTAGATCTCTTGAATGGTCTAAATGAAGACCTTCCTCTCTTTTTCAGAGCTCTTCTTTCTGGCAGGTGGACGAGCCGTTTGCACCTCCACGAAAGGGCTGCTGAGTAGGACGAGGGTTCCTTCTTAAAACCGTCGCCACTACCGGTCGTCCTTCTTGGACGTTTGAGTAAGTAGGTCTTGTGTCGCCTTCTCAGTTAGTGAGCGAGATATATCCTTGACTAACTGAGAAGGAAACAGATGATCTGATAGTGGGGCGAACAGTAAGGCAGTCTTCTGGCTCGGAGAAACCCCTTTCGATAAAAGGGAACCATACACTGATCTCTTTTTTAGGAGACCAGCACCGAAAAGTGAAGCCACTTCACCAGAACCGTCCTGTACTGCCTTGTCCATGCAGGACGAGCACGCTAGGTGGAGAATTTCTGGGTTCTTCAGAAACTCCGGATCCTTAGATTTGTTGGCCAGAACTCCGAGCGACCAATCCAGAAAATTGAACACCTCTAAAGTGACAAAAAGTCCCTTTAGCAAGTGGTTCAACTCTGAAGTGCTCCACGTCGCTCTGACCGATCCTAAGGAGTGACGTCTAGAGGCCTCCACTAAACTGGCAAAGTCGGCATCTGCAGAGGCGGGTAAAGAAAGACCCATAGTCTCTCCCGTCCCATACCAAATACCTCTCTTCCCGTGCAATCTGGAAGGAGGCATGCAGAATACCGTCTTTCCTAACTCCTCTTCTTGTCCATCCAAGAATCTAAAGAATGGAGTGCCTTCTTCATTGATATCGCAGGCTTCATTTTCAAGAAGGCCGACGATTTAGCCGTAGCTGAGCTCGAAAAGAGCGAACGAGGAGAAGGAGGAGCTGCAGGACTAAGAGAATCTCCAAACTCTTGTAGTAGTAAAGAGGCCAAGACTTTGTAACTAGAAAGTCCTCATTAGCAGGAGGATCGTCGTCAGACAACTCGTCTACCCTCGATCCGACGAAGGAGAACGTTCCCGTTTTGAGGAAGAGTCCTTCCAAGACCTCCTATGTTCTGAAGGAGAGGAGCTCCCATTTGGCGAAGAGTCATAACCTCCAGGGACCGGAGTCCCCGACTCTTGACTCCTGGCTCTTGACTCTTGCCTCCTGACTCCTGCCTCCTGGCTCCTGACTCCTGCCTCTGACTCCTGACTCCTGCCTCCTGACTCCGGACTCCTGCCTCCTGACTCCGGACTCCGGACTCCTGGCTCCTGCCTCTTGACTCCTGCCTCCTGGCTCCTGCCTCTTGACTCCTGGCTCTTGCCTCCTGGCTCTTGCCTCCTGGCTCTTGCCTCCTGGCTCTTGCCTCCTGGCTCTTGCCTCTTGGCTCTTGCCTCCTGGCTCTAGCCTCCTGGCTCTTGCCTCTTGCCTAGATGCCTCCCACACTCTTGGCTCTTGGCTCCTGCCTCCTGGTTGACCTCCTCACTCCTGGCTGCTTGGCTCCTGCCCTCCTGGGTGACTCCTCACTCCTGGCCGGTGCCAGACGTTCTGATTGTTTCATCCAGGTTTCGTACAGGAACCTCACCTCGGGTAGGAGTATCGATCCTGGAGGTAGATACCTCCATACGTCTGGAGGATCTTTTAATAGGAAGGGAAGTGTCTTTCCTTCTAGGAGGCTCCCTTTGACAGGACTCCTACAAATGACGAAATCTGCTCCTGCATCGCCATCATGAACCTCTTTGTAGCTTCCTCTTTATCCTCTTCGGGAGGAGGGGAAGGAGGAGGGGAGGAGTCCATAGCCTCCACCTCCTGCCTCCTTCTCACTCTGGTTGTAAGAATGGCTCTTCTCGCCTTCTTAACTCCCGATGGAGACTCCTCAGGGAAGTTTTCAGGGCTCGAGTCAATTGTCGGCGCCCTCCAACAATCCTCTTGAGAGGCCGAGATCGATCGGAATCTCTCCAATCACGTCTCGGTGATGAAGAGCCCGACGACGAGAAACACTCACGTAGGACGCTTTTACAATAGCTGTCCTTGGCAGTCTGGGGTGTCACAGAAACCGCCGAAGGGACACCTGATCGGTGGGGATTCTCCACAACCTCCTTTCGGCTTTCGACATTCCTTCTCCTCTGGGCATGTGAGCTTGGAAGAGGTCTAGACCTAGGAGCGTTGCTGAGCCGACCAGATGCCCCCTCCACTACACTGGGGACACTTATATCACTGTCTAATGACAAATCACTAGCGTTACCTTGTATGGCAGCCATTTTTGTTTTCCTCATATTTTGAAGGCTGCTTTTAGATCTGCAAGTTTCTTTCGCTGGATCTACAGGTTCTGCAATAGGAGAAGGGGCTGCAATGGAAGGAGAAGTAGCAATACTTACCCTTGGGGAAGATCCCAAGCTTGGAATTAGTTCAGATCTAGAACTACTTAAACTTCTATGAGAAGCCTTCCTCGCTCTCTCTCTTTCTAACTTTTTCAAATAATTAGTTAGATTCTTCCATTCGTTCTCACTCAAATTCTCACATTCTTTACAAGTATTAGTAAAAGAACATTCATACTCCCTGCACCTCTTGCATACGTGTGAGGGTCTTCTACCGAAGCTTTCGGCAACCTCACCTTACAGCCTACATTCACACAACGTCTCACAACATACCAGAGTCAGACTATTTAAAGAAAAATCCAAAATCAAGTCCACAAAACAGTCCACAAAAGCGTATGCCAATCCAACAATCCAGATACGTCACCAAAAGTCGGTCAAGAAGATCAATTGCCGGCGAAAAAAGAAAACCAATCGGGAGGAACCAACAACAATGTTGATGGTCCGGCGACAGAAAGAATTCTGATTAGAAAGACGGGAATGGTTCCTAGTCCTGCCACCCAGGGCAGGGCGGTAGATCACCTGACCTACCGGTAGCGTGTGCCGCGAAAGAAATTTGAAATTCTGTCGGAGACGACGGAGTCTATAGCTAAGTATATATTCTGGCAGGGAAGTTGAATGTATAAAAACTTAACATTCTGACTTTAATATACCTAAATATAGGGTAGAACGCCACGGCAGGCCAACCCTCATCACGGTGGACGGGTCTTATTCACTCGATATTTAATTGGTGAAACAAGAATACAATTGCAACTCTAAGCATACCATTTAAAAGACTGAAGTTTCGTCAACATAATTTGATATATGAAAGCCCCATACAAACTAAAATAAGCATGTGAGCTCTTCGTAAAATATGTTTTCAAGGGAGTTTTTGAAATCCAATATGGCGGCTACGTTTTGCATGGACAGTTCTCATCAGTGACGGCCACCATCTTTCCCCAGCCTTCCCAGCACTCATTTGAACAATGTTAGCGTATATATCTATGTAACGTTTATTGATCTTACTCAAGATTGCAGTTGTAATTAGCACAATAAAACAACATTTTGTTGCCTATATTAGTGAAAGTATGAAACTTGTTATTCCCTGGGTTATGGTGGAACTAAATTCCTTCTTACCTTGTAATCGGTGGTTTTTATCCTTACTGCCATCACAACTGAAACTCCACAGTGCTTATTTGATTGTAATTTATACCACATTTTGGTCTTAATTCACTCCACAGTGCACTTGAACCACGCTGTGGTTCCTGGTTCCTAAGCACTCACTCCGCAAACACAGTTACGAGCAGCAGACGACAACACTGATTATGAGATGCAAAGCTTTATTCCCTTAATTGTTTACTTTACTCAATATTTAGTTTAACTTTACTTCAAAATGTTTGTTTAATTTAATTCATGTCTATTATCCCTTTTTTTGCAACCAAATTAACCCCCAAAAATTACAAATGTTTCGGATGTATACTTACGAGCAGACGACGTGAGGAAAAATGACTCATCGTTGCCAATCTAGTGGAGCGTCACACATACGCCGATGCATTTACAAACTGTTTCGATGAAATTCTAGTTGTCATAGTAATGCAGTAATGATAAAATTGCTGTAATATGTACGTATATATAATACAAATAGATACGCTAATTTCACTTATTTCCCCGGTTTTGTGTAAGTCTTATACCTAGTTTGGAGGGTAAACACATACCAATTGACAACACTGATAAACAATTGAAGAGCGCAAAACGCCGCAAAGAATGCCGTAGTCCCCTTGAATAAGTGCTGGTAAGAGGTTGGTTTACGATTGTTGTGATGAAAGTGCCCCAGCGTCTATGGGTACAAGTGGTGTGCAGATTTAGCACAGGAAATGGGAAGTTTGTTGACACAAGCGACTCCGTAAACATCAAGATGGCGTCAATCTTCGAAACATTTTTAGTTGTAAGTAAAAATTTCGGAGCACTTACAGATTAGCGGGCCCACTCGACCGCCGACCGAAATCGGCGGAAGAACACCAAAACCAATATGGCGGCGATACCAAAACAACAACAAACAAAGTAGGGAGCTACTACATATCCGCGACAATCGATTTATGTGTGCTGTCAGAAAGGCCGTGGCGGACGGCGCTTCGCGCCTTATCCGCAAATTTAAAGATTCTTGGCAGGCACGGCATGTTCTGGCAAGAGGTAATGTTGCGCTGCGCCGCTAAACCACAGGGGTTTACAGTAAGGCTACTTACCGTGGCGGATGGATTTGGGTGTCGCGATACCAAAACAACAACAAACAAAGTAGGGAGCAACTGGCCCGGTAAAGTGTAAACAACCCAAAATTTCTAAAGCGTTTTGGTGAGATTTCCACTGCCGTAGCCACCCTTTTCACTACCCTCTGTTTAAATCTTAAAATTTGGCCTTAATTTCTAACTTTGGAGAAAATACTTACTTCGAAAGGAGAGTAGAGGTCTTTAGCTCAGTTTCTCACCAACAACAAGTCGCGACTGATGCCCATCTCCGGTGTCAGGACGCGTTATAATGTACTTTTTCGGAGGGTGGCAAGCGTTGATTGTAGGTGGCCTGTTTGGCCTGCTGTGATGTTTTACCCTACCTAGCGACTAGCTAACAGCAACTAGTAGTAGCTACCTAGGGGGAAACATCAGTACAGGCCAACCCTCATCACGGTAGACGGGTCTTATTCACTCGATATTTAATTGGTGAAACATGAATACAATTGCAACTCTAAGCATACCATTTAAAAGACTGAAGTTTCGTCAACATTTATTGTGATATATGAAAGCCCCATACGAACTAAAATAAAGCATGTGAGCTCTTCGTAAAATATGTTTTCAAGGCAGTTTTGAAATCCAATATGGCGGCTACGTTTTTCATGGACGGTTCTCATCAGTGACGGACACCATCTTTCCCCAGCCTTCCCAGCACTCATTTGAACAATGTTAGCGTATGTATGTAACGTTTATTGATCTTACTCAAGATTGCAGTTGTAATCAGCACAATAAAACAACATTTTGTTGCCTATATTAGTGAAAGTATGAAACTTGTTATTCCCGGGGTTATGGTTGGAACTGAATTCATTCTTACCTTGTAATCGGCGGTTTTTATCCTTACTGCCATCACAACTGAAACTCCACAGTGCTTATTTGATTGTTATTATACACATTTTGGTCTCAGTTCACTCCACATTGCACTTTAAACCCGTTGCTGTTCCTGGTTTCTAAGCGCGCGCGCCATAAACACAATTACAAACAGCAGACGACGACAGACGACGAAACTGCAAAGTTTTATTCCCTAAACTGTTTACTTTACTCGTTATTTAGTTTAAATTTACATTGTTATTTAAAAATTTTTGATTTAATTCATGTATATTATCCCTTTTTTTTGCAACCAAATTACCCCGAAAAATTACAGATATTTCTAACGTAGATAAAATCAAATGTTTCTAACGTTTTCGTACATCTGGCTGAGAGAAGGGAAGGTGAAGGAAGGAAGAAGGACAGGGGTGGCGGTGGAGGTGGGGGGAGAGGGTAGGTGGAGCTGTTTACTGGTGTGTTCCTATCCATTTCTGGATAATGGAGTTTTGGTCTATTAGTACAAGGACAAGTGTAGTTATTCTTTACGATTAGTGATTTCACGATCACCCTTATAAATTAACGGCACTGGGGGTGAATGCACTAAAGAAAAATCTCGCTCTGTTACGAGTGTTCGTTACGAATTAGGTATTGCCCCAAAAACCGTGCTTGCACTGTCTCTGAAACCCATAGTAGACATGCTGCTTAGTTGTCAATCAGTTTTTATAACCAAGTATTTTTTACAAGCTAGCTATTGAATAAATTTGTATTTTTCTCAGTCAAAACATATGCCCCTCAATGCTAACTTTCCTCTTTTAACGACTTTCTGGTCATTGCAAATTCGGCCCCATAATTTCTTATGGTGCGAAAACAGACAGAGGCCCATGGACCGAAAACGATTGCGTCACACTACGGCGATAATCCAGCAGTAAAACATCTTCATATATCCCAAAAAAAGTAAATATAAAGATATATATGCGCATTACGATTATAACAATTACATGTATAGCTGATAACAATCTGCACGAATAACTGGTAAACTGTTCTGCAATGACAGTTGAGTATAGCAATTATTTACAATAGGTACGAAAGTCAAGATGTCGTGACGTCATAATACAGAACTTGAAAGAACGTTCTAATTCAGAAAAATAATTACTTAAATTTGAGTCAGAGTCGAGTTACTTTTTCAATAACGAATATTTTCAAATTAATCATCATAAATATGTAAAATATTGATGTTTTACTACTTATTTAAAAATTAGCCAAGAGCAACTTCTTCTCGTCATCTTCTACCCCAACAGCTGTTTACGCCTGGCTTGTTGTTGATGAGAAATCGTGTTTCGATTGTTGTGCTAAAAGTGCTCCAGCGTCTGTGGGTACAAGTGGTGTGCGGATTTATCACAGGAAATGGAAAGTTTATTGACACAAGCTACTCCGTAAACATCGAGATGGCGTCAATCTTCTAAATACCTCGAGTTGTAAGTAAAAATGTTGAACGCGTTTTGGTGAGGTTTCCACTACGTTTGAGACCGTTTTCAGTACCCTCTGTTTAAAAATTCTGTTTTTAAATTCTTAAAATTTGGCCTTAATTTCTAACTTTGGGGAAAATACTTACTTCGAAAGGAGAGTAGAGGTCTTTAGCTCCGTTTCTCACCAACAACAAGTCGCGACTGATGCCCATCTCGGGTGTCAGGACGCGTTATAATGTACTTTTTCGGAGGGTGGCTTGCATTGATGGTAGCTGGCCTGCGTGGCCTGCTGTGATGATCTACCCTATTCATAAGAATCATAGGTAGCTATTTCACCAGTCTGTGAAATCTGGTGTTACCTAGGTAGTAAATGGTAAGTACTAGCAACCCATTACCTAATTAGCCCAAACTTTTTTTTTTTTTTTTTTTTTTTTTATGCCAAAGAAAAGCTTATTGCACCCTATGTTAGTTAGCTAGCCTTGGAAAGGACTGCTTGGGTTAGTATCTAGGTCTACTACCTAGCTACTACTGATGTGACAATTTATGCTGACCTCAGCAGTTACTGCGGAAAATGTTCTCACAAAGAAAAGCCCAATGAGGATTTACTAGGTACCTAGTATCAGACCCAATGACTGAATTGGTGATCTTATTACTTACTGGAGTTCCCCCTATTTTACTGACACAATAGTTGATCGCCTGCTGGTGTCGTGAAGTTACTTGTTCATCGACGTAACCCAAAAGCACCATTTGTGGTTTGGAGGCCATGGTGTTCCTCCAACCTCCTCGAGGCCTAAAGGCAAAGTGCTACCTTAAGGTTTGAAGCTCTGCACCAGAACCATGAAGTTTCCATTCATTCTCGACTGAACTCACTGTTGTTTGGTAAATTTGGCTTTCTTTCTTTTCCTCCATATGCAGACGATACATCAATAAATTCCGCCGCATGGGAACTTAAAACAGAGGATATAAGGCGCGTTCTGATTGGCTACGAGAAGGTAAACAACTGCAAACTTCAGCCTTATTGGATATCGATTTTGAAAGACGTTCAGTGCGCATGAACGAAAGATGTGAAACATTAATGTTTTCATATTATTATTGCGTATATCATTCACATCGTATGTTATACTCATATGGAAAAATCATGTAGGTACATCTTCCGTCAAAAGACTAAAATAACGTCAACAACCTTAAGTTTAATTCAGATTATATGTCTTTTGTCCACAGATTTGAACACAGTTAGAGTGAGTAGTTCAGTTACAATGTGTGAAGTGTGTGAAAAGCTCGCCATTTTGAAAAGAGATGGTATGCCTCCTACTTTCTAGGATTTAAAATTGACATGGCAATAGTATTAGCGGCAATTTGCTTCACCTCCCAAATCAGTTTGGCAAAACTTTACGATTTTTTATTGGATTATTAAGAAAAGTGCGAATATGTGACTCGAAAAATATTAACTTTACCAGAACATAAATCAGCCTTAGAAAAGTCAGTCTATAGAAGTATAATTGCAAACTGCAATAAATGACTCCCTAAAATTCACAGACAATGGTTACTGTGCAATATGATTGCCACTTGGACCAAGTGCACCTCACAACCCAGAACCTAAAATAGATAGATGGTGTTAGTGACGCACTAAAATGGTTTATATGAGTTACCTGGCTTGCAAAACTTGAAAATGCAAATCGAAAACTGGAAATTTAAGGTGGGGGGAATCCGAATAAAGCAATGTTCTGGCGTCTACACGTGCACTATCGATGTATTACCATCTATCATTAACAAGCGTGAACGAAAATATGTAAAATGTGCAAATGATACAGTTCTACTGTTATAGATAATACCCGATATATCATGTCTACAATTAAAAGACTAAATGATGTTTTTACATCTTTTATTCTCCAAATTATTCGACGGAAAGGATATAATAGATGCCACCCATAAGATTCCCGTAGATTCTCTCTCTCTCTCTCTCTCTCTCTCTCTCTCTCTCTCTCTCTCTCCTCTCTCTTCTCTCTGTCTCTAGGCTTATCACATCATTCCTTTTGACTTCCGATGTTGAGGCAACAGACAGTAAGCTGGGTGACCTCACCTAATGCCCTTTGAAATGGAAGCGATAGATAATATAACTACTCATTTTCGTTATATATTATTTTGATACTACCATAAACACAAGCAAATATACTAAACACATCGAAATTATCATCATAACAAAGGAAAAATGGAGGACTTTTCAGATGGTGTCCTTTATCCTTTATCGTCCAAAATGGAATTATGATTCTGCATAACTGACACCCCAGAAAGGAACCACTCTCTTTAATGACACCCTAATCAAAGTGACCTTTCAGAGGAGCGTTGGGAATAAAAGGGTTGGGTGATATCTCCTGTCTGTTCAGACATTTGCTTTGACGACGCACGCATAATATGGACCTCCATCGAATGTTTCACTTTTTCTACCTCCCTGTCAGTCCTTGGGACAGACTGTCTTGCTGTCTCGTACTTTGCCAAGTCTCCACTTTCGAAGCGTTTCTGTCATTTAGCCTTGTACTTTGCGTTTCTGTCATTTAGCCTTGTACTTTGCGTTTCTGATTGTGTGGGTATCGGTGAGCATATTGACCTTGGCATCGATGTGGCCGTTGCTGACGTCACACCAGGTTACTGTGATAACCAGTTAATGAAACCTTGTTTATCTGGCTATCCAACATGGTGGGAAGATCCTCTTAAAAAATCTGTGTGTGACGCAGCTATTTATTCATCCTGAAATCAAACGTAATTTCGCAGCCTGAAAGCAACACAAGGATGGATTAAACAGCAGATGAATAGTAGATAGTTGGCCGACTCTTTGGAGAGGTCAAACATCCCACTGCCTAGAATAACAGAGACTGATTTACGTGAACGAAAAAAATATGCCATTGAGAGATTGATGCGCCCACACTCTTATAGAACCAGCTAGATGGTCAAGTTTTCAAAGAATGGAATTTTTAAAAAATCTTATCAAAATGAACTGCAGATAAAATCAATAAAAAATAAATAAGAAATAAGCTAAAAGTAATACCCAGTGATATAGAATAAGATATAGGAAAATGGCCTCTTGAAACAACGGAGCATTTATTATTCATTTAGCAGCATTGAAGAGAACTAGAGACCCTGTTACTGGACGGCGACATCGACAAAGGAAGGATACTCATAATTTCTAAAGGAAATAGAATGCACCAACTAAAGATCCGCCTACACTGAGGAGTGTGTTAGAAGCTTCCTGTTGAAAATGTGTATGAAGGAGCGTCAAGAAAATCCTCTAACAGTGATCTAAAAGACGGAACTCCTTGGATGCTGCTGATAACCAAACAGGGAAATAATATTCGGACAATGGTAACGAAAGATTTGAAGCACTCGCCATTTACATCATCTCAGTAGTTTATGAATGTCAAGTATGAATTCCAATGCACATCACGAAACGGATGCATTGTCCGAGATCAGCTGATCAACAAAGTAAGATAGGGTGTAAAAGATGACTTGATCAACAGTCATGCCATCAAATATCCTAAAAAAGTCGCAAGATACTGCAGGATGAAAGTTCCCAATGTCGCGAAGTAGAGGTGGAAGACCCAAAAATGTCAAAATTGTGAAACTAGAGGTATTAATACCTACGCCACTAACTTGTGATAATGATTCATTTTATGAAGATACTCAAGGCTTCTAATAAAAAAAAAAACGGGCCAAAAATGTTATATTTCCAACAATAAACATGACAATGTTTTTCATGAAACGTGGGTTGAAATTTCGAAATATTGATATCTCTCAAAGCTGATAGTTTTCAGGTTTATCAAAAGTCATTGGAGGCATCGGACGACACATAAATTCCCATCCCAACCAAAGAAGTAAATGAGCAGAATCTTTCAGGAAGCTGCGAGACTCAACGGTGAAAATGACTCCCGTGGCTAACATTGAGAGGGAGTATTCCCTTAACTCTTGTAACACTGCCAGGATACCAGCCTTACACTCACTGAATCACTACCTCCAGCAAGTGTTCCTAACCTCAATCTCCGGACTTTGGAATTCGTATCTTGCTTTGGTTTTCCCAGATGCATATGGAGTGAGCATTCCGTTTCCAAGAAGGGAATCTCACTTTCTTCGAGTACTTTACCACTCTCTTTCCCATATCCTTATTTTTTTTTCACGGGATTTTTTCTTTCGCGTCTGTGAGGAAAAGAATCAACAGATTTGTCAACAAATCGTAAGCGTAGAGCAAGGCCATGGGCGTAGAGCCAGATGTAGTATACATCGAGGCTACCAAAATGTATGCCAAGCCAGATACCTCTGGCAATGTTCTCTCTTTTACTTTATTTCTTATAATCGGTAGATACAAACCAACGTTAACTATCTGTTTCAGTCATTTTTTTCTTGGGGGCAACGTCTCTTGAGTTATAATCGACTTCAAGTCCCTTTTTTCCTAACGAAAATTTGTAAAAAAAAAAAAAAAAAAAAAAAAAAAAAAAAAAAAAAAAAATCACGAAAAGAGAGAACTTCAGTTTCATGCATAACATTTCGTCTGGTTTCCTTGACCCTGTATCAAGCGAATGCACTGGCTGGTTTTAGCTGAAGCCAGCTTTATACTGGCTCGGGTCCCTGCCTTTGGGCGGCCCTCGGCGTGTGGTAAGATAGTGGGTGTAAGGGGGCCAGTTTAAAGTTCTTTCTTTGTTTTATTTTTTGTTGTTCAGATTATAATAAAATATTCTAATTTCATGATACTCTTAAGCTAAGCCGTAAGTCACTAACCACAAGGCTGGAAGTTATACAAGAAACTTCAAGAGCTTCTACTTACAAAAAGAAAAATGATAAATTACTAGTAATTCGTGAGTGTTCTGGTGTCAGATGACTTAGAATATATAATTATGAAATAACAAATAATTTTTTATTTCGGCTGCATAATGTCGCTCCAAATCCTTCGTCTCCACACAAGGGCTGAGCTTAGACAGCACCAAGAGTTCTCAAGCGCAACCGATTACAAAATAACTTGTGGGTTTTCACGAAAAGACGCCGCAAACAGGCCGGACTTCTTGAACTGAGCTGAATGAGTGATGCGAGTGAAAGAAGTAGTAACAGTTGAAGGTGTAGTAAGACGAAGACAGGAATAGCAGCCTCGGCTGGCGCTAATCCAGCGAGAACAGCGCGCACCGTCGCGTTTGATTATTCGTCCTCTTGTCACAATTTACGGGCACCGGCCAACCGGGGGCGGGACGTCGAGAAGCGAGTGTGGGGTGAAAATAGCCAGATCGAGAGGAAAATAGCAGGTGCACTTGGCGTGAAATCGGTGTATCATAAATTGAGCCTTTATTCTTGTCCTCCTGCATTCAAAAATAGTTTCTGATTTTTTGCCTGTGCAAAAAGCTCTGTTTAATTTATGGCTAGACTCTCTCTCTCTCTGCTTAACGATCTTTCCTTCTCTGTCACATAACTCAGTTCTTTAATCCTCTAATTCCCGTCTTATGGACGCTGTCAATCTGAGCTCTCTACGAGGGTCTCAGCTAGCATATCATCAACCACACTTATCTTTGCTACCTAATATAGTGATCAATCATCCTTATATGTAAAATGCCAATACGTGTATACAGTTTTGTATGTACTCTCGAGTATGTACGTGCATTAAAATGTATACGTATATATATATATATGTATATATATATATATATATATATTATTATATCTATATATATATATATATATATATTATTTATAATATATATATATTACATACATAAAGCATACATACACACACACACACACACACACATATATATATATATATAATATATATATATATATATATATATAATTTTTATCCAATTTTTAGTTTTTTACCTTTTTGTGTGTCAGACTATTGTTTCTATTATCCTTATTTTCAGCCTTTAAGTATCGTATTTAATACTGATTTCTATATGGTATACTAAATGAAGACTAAGAGCTTGAAGTACAACCCTTCCAGTCTGATTTCTTTGTCTTTTCCTTCTTTAAAAGTTCAAGCTTTTCAAATTCAACTGTTTATATATAATAATATTAAATATGTATAATAATATTCAATATTGCCAGTTTATTCAAGAGGTTTGTTATCAAGCATTGAGTTCATGAACAGAACACTTTAAATTTATTTCCATAAAGGCGAACAGAAACTGGGCTGTTTCAGGCAGTTGTTTTCTCCTCTCGACCAACTCAACTTCCAAGGCAACACAAAAACTTTAATGTTAATGACGATTGTCCATGGTGTGTACGATAGATACTCAAGACAATTTATCGTCGCTTACTCGGGGAGTAAGACTACAAACTACTTTGTTGTTGTTGGAGGGGTAGGAATAGGAAAGCCTCAAAAGGTCAGAAAAAGGTATTTCGCGTGGAGTTAAAGATTTAGGAATTTTAGGATAGTATATCTATGATTTGTTTATTAGAATGAAAATGTAAAAAATAGATAATGTTCACATTAAACATTATAGACAAATGATTTCTAATAAAATATATACTTATCTTAATTTTAGTTGGTGAAACAAGGACCCATTTGATTGTAGATTTTAGCACGCTTGAATGTTTATAAGTATGCATGAGGCGAAAATCTTGCAAGCGTCTTGAGTAAGCTGGAGGTAGGATCACGCCTTGTTATTACCTGAATTGGCTTTTGCAGGCCTAGCAGTCTGCTTCATTCAGGTTCCTTCTCGCCGTAAATCTGTATTCAGTTCTTTATTTCACCGTTTCATGCCTGACGTTGCTGAAGATTCTTTGTCGATGGCTTAACCCTTCATACTTCTTCAGCCTTAGTCACTTTGTAGCTATCTTTCAACTTAGGTCCTTTCTTGAATCTCTTCATCATCATCAGATTTTTACAAAAGAACTTATGTTTGTAAAACGTCGTTAAGTCCCAATAATCTCAGTCGAGCTGAGCGTCACGAAACCATAATTTCTTCCGTATGTGCAGTACCCGTGACGCTCTCTCGCGTAAATCTGCCATTCTTTATGATGACAAGGAACGTTCTGGGTGCTGAAAATGTTCCCGGCTTGTCTAGGAGAGATTATTGATTCAAATAACATTCTTAGTCTTCTGATTTTTTAGCTGACTTGCTTACATGTAAACTATACTTGACTTCTCTGGTAGTTTCCTCCTTGCCTGCCTATCTCCCCTCCTTGAAGATTTTACCGTCTTATATGAGATGTTCTTCCTTTTGCTTTTAAGAATATATTAGATGAAGTGGGTCTCGTAAAATCCTCCCATTACTATTACTTTAGATTACCTCTGTTTCCGAGAGATTACTCGGTTATATTTTTCCAAGTTGCTATTGGAACAATTCTTTATATGCAGATTATAAAGACTATCCTCCCTTCTATGAGGATTTTTTTGATTACACAAACCTGGTACCCTGCTCCTTCGTTCAAGTCAATGAGATAAGTAGGGCTATGTGATCTCATAAGAGAGTCTGTCCCATCCTTTTCCCATCTGTTTTTAAAGGTGTCCTCTCAGCCATTCCTCGTGTATATCATAATTTCTGACAATTCGCGAAGCGACAGGCGTTCTCCTCCTCCAGTTACTTTGATGTCATTACAGAGAACAACCTAAGCGGTAACAATTAATATGAAATATCTGGCGTCATCCTAGAGTCATTGAATTACAAATGTAGTTACTCACAAAATGTCATTGAAATATAGAAATGCTACGACAGCATTATTATTATTATTATCTATGTGCATAAACGAAAAGCCAAGCAATCGTTCTCTTGCCTAGCGATCTCCCACAAAACAAAACGTCCATATAATGAAACAATAGGAAACAATATTAAATACCATTTCTGTAAAACGAATACAATTATGAAAACTCATGACTTGATATGGAGTACTGACGTGTGCTTAGACTTAGAACCAACCCAAAAAATAGATACTAATGGTGTGTGTTCATTAGGCTAATGTACCATTAAGTGGTATTGCTTTAAAACAAGGTGGGTGTACTAGATTGTACAGAAATATTAAACTTTATGTTAATCCGTTGTAAGTTGTCGACATTATATATATATCGAATACCACAGAAAAGAAATATAAAATCACACATATGAATGATTAGAAGCATATACCTATACACACACCTTATATATATAATATATATTTATATGCATGCTTCTAATCATTCTTACACGTGATTTTATATTTCTCTCTTGTGGTGTTTTGATTTGTGTATGTATATATATATATATATATATATATATATATATATATATATATATATACACACACACACACACACACACACGACAACAGTAACACGGTGTTGGGTGTGGATTTGTAACCAACCAGAAAAGGCATAAGATTCGTGATATATATTATATATATATATATATATATATATTATGTATGTTATGTGTATATGTATAATTTATATGTTATATATACATATATAAAATATATGTATATATATATTGTAACAAAAAAAAAACTCTCTACGGTAAGGATTTACGAGGAGAATATATCAGGAAACAGTGACAACCCACTATAACTTAAAATGTACTTTAATAACAATTAGTAAGGAAATTAAAGTCACAAACAGAACATTAAAACAATTTACGAACGCTTTACACAAAAGCAAAGACTCGCTATACAGCAACTTCATCAAGACTACTAATCACTAATCACTGCATTTTACAGTATAATACCCAAGTCACAAAGCTTTACATCAACACAACATATAATTCCACTGTAACATCAAAGAAAAGTTAGTGGCAACCAACGTTACATCCAACACAAGAAAACGTCCAAATGGATAAACAATACATTACCATATATTCCTCAAAACTTGATACACTATTATAATCACTTGTTTGTTTCAGCTCCAACGAAAATCGTCGTTTTGGGCCTTTATATACCAGACTCACGCTAGACATCCATGGACCAAATATCATTGTTTCGGTACATTATCCTTGGCGACTACCGCCTACGCCAAGCGCTACTGCCATCTGTTGTCTAGTGTACACACTTTTTTTCTATGCAAATATCAATTTTCAACCTTTTCTGCAATTTTACATTCAATAAATCAATATTCCTTTACATTCCCCTCAGCGGCTCTCTCCTCAGTCCATTCTGAATTTTCACTCTTACAGTCTTAAACATTAGCTACTTCCATTTAGCAACTGTCGGAGACTGCCACGTCGTTGGTAACAAGCACTTTCCTTTCGATAGTCTGTACACATTCTTGCACTTCCGTCAGGTTTGTCGACTAGAATACATGGGCTAGCCCATTCACTATGGCTTTTCTCTGCTAGTGCTAGTCCGTGTTTCAGTAAATAAGCAACTTCGGTCTTTAACTGTTGTTGTTGCCTCGGCGACATTCTGTATGGACGCTGACTTATTGGCGTCTCTTCTCTCAACCTGATTTTATGCTGTACTCCTTTTATCCTTTTAGGATGGTCTGAAAATAGATCTGAAAAGTTTTGAATTAGCACTTTAAAATCATGCTGCTGTTCATCAGATAAATGAATACATAACTTCCTAAATTTTTCATCATCACTCAAATAATCTGTATTTTTTTAATCTAAGTTCAATTTCTTCTTCAACGTCTTTTTCATCATCCTCTTTTGCAATTGACAACACTCCACTGGATTCGTTATACTTCTTTAATTTGTTAATATGGAAAGTTTTAACTTTCCTCCGTCCTGTAGGAAATTGAATTCGATAATTAACATCACTTACTTTTTCCTTCACCGTGCAAGGTCCTATATACTTCTGGTTAAAAACCTTACCAGCTGTAGGGAGATACACTAGAACCTTATCTCCTATATCGAGTTTCACGTTTTGCAGCCTTTTTGTCGTAGTTTCTTTTCATCTCTTCTTGTACTACTTTGAGATTCTCATGTGCTACTTTCCATATTTTCTTTATTTTTTCCTTCATTTCTTGTAACGTGCTAGAATCCTTCTCATCTGAAATCAACTGATTCTTTATCACCTCCATGGGTGACCTTACCTGATGGACATATACTAACTGAAAAGGAGAATAACCCAACGATGAATGTACGCTATCACGAACGGCAAATAGCAACATTGGTATGTAGACATCCCATTCCTTTTCACAACAGTACGTGCGAAGCATGGTTTTGAAGGTTCGATGAAATCGTTCGACCAACTCCTTGGCTCTGTGGGTGATAAGGAGACGATAAACAATGCTTAATATTCCTGACAGGCTAAAAAGATGAGGTAAACTTTCTAGACGTAAAGTTGGTTCCTTGGTCGGTTTGAACTTCTTTTGGCAAACCTACCAGCGAGAAGAACTTGTTAAGCGCTTCAATTATCTTATCAGCACTCACTGTTCTTAAAGGAATAGCCTCTGGAAATCTGGTAGCACTACACATAATTGTCAGCAAATACTCGTTACCTTTGCTAGACCTAGGCAGAGGTCCTACACAATCCAAAACCAGTTTCTCAAAGGGTTCTCCTGGAACTTCAATGGGTTGCAATGGCATCACCTTAGGGTCATGTTGAGCTTTACCTACTTTTTGACATAATCACAATTTTTACAATATTCACTACAATCTTTCCGCATCTTAGGCCAAAAAAAATACCTTAATAATTTCTCATAGGTTTTGTTTATACCTAAATGACCAGAATAACTACAGTCATGAAAGCAATACCTAGAAACAAAATTCCTATAACTACTTGGAATGACCACTTGTTCTACAACATCATTAACATTTCTACTCTTGAACTTCCTCATTAGGATTCCATCCTTTAAAAAGTAACACTTGCCTTCCTTCTCGATATCATTTATATCAACAAGGGCATTATCTCTAATTACCATCAAATTATCATCTTCAATTTGAGATTTAACAAATTCTTCTTACTAACTTTCAGCATTCGCAAAGGAAAAAGTACTGACTTTAACTTACTTGTAGTGTTTCCGGACCATCTTTAAACAAGTTTTGTAAATCCAAACCGTCGTCATCATTTACCTTTCCTTCGGCACTCTTACTTCTTGTAGTAACTGCACAAGCAGGAAATAAGTTTGGAAATGTACATTCAACTTCTGTAATAAATGAAGAATTAAAGGGTTTTTCTGTCAAAATTGGATTACTGCTACCAAAAACTTTGTCTCCACATACATCATTTCCAAGAATTAACTCTACTCCTGACACTGGGATTTCTCTCACCAAAGCAATTTAACATATCCCGAAATTAACGGAGTTTCTAACCTTACTTCTACTAATGGAGCTGAAAACTCAGGTCCAAACCCACGCAGAAGTACATACTCTCCAGTATCCTTCCACTGGTCATACATATTTATCATTACAGACTGTACCGCTCCGGTATCTCTTAACCACCTTACTTTCCTTTTTTCAACACAAGGGAGGTGTAACCAACCATCTCCCATAAAAGGGTCATACAATTCAGTACCTTTGGATGTGGACTTCTCTTCAGGTAGTCTCACTCCATTTCCTTTTACAATATCCTCAATACAACCAACATTACTAACATTTTTGAACATCATTGTTACCTATTTGTAACATATATTCTCATCAACATCACATATATTATTACTGTCGATGCTATCGTTACAATACCTCTTACCTGGCCTAAGGGGAGAAGCAAACAAACAAGGACCTCTGTCACCACATGCTTGTGGTTGATTCAACAATGCAATGGTATTTTCAGGTTTATGATCATCCTTAAAATGTACAGGTTTATCTTTAACTTTATTTACCACTTGAATTGGACGGTTTATTGTGCGATGTGGACAACAACTACTAATGTGTCCTGGTTTGCCACAACTGAAACATACAAAATCTCTAAAATTTTCGCCTATATTTTGGTAACTAGGTGTAAACTGATCATTTTACACTGTTATCCTGCTTTTGTTTTCCAGCACTAACACTAGGACCAGAATTATATTGACTTGCCCCTCTACCACCTCTATTAAAGGATTTATTATAGACTCCACGAGATGATACTGTGAACTCGTAGTCTTACCTTGTGCCTTGTAATTTTGCTGCTCTTCCCAAAACTCTGCTCCTTCCAATTTTAGGAGTGACGTCAGTATTATATAGCTTATGGGTCAATGCATAATTATCAGACAATCTAGTGGCTTCATCCACATTATCTACATCACGTTCATCCAAATATGTTTTAATAAGTGGATTAATACCATCCTTGAACTGCTCAAGCAAGATAAGTTCCTGAAGTTTACCGAAATCACCATTAACTTCTCGGGCATTCATCCACCTATCATACCACAGGCGTTGTTCCCGTGCATACTCCATATGAGTACGACTGTCTCTTTTTATCCAGCTTCTGAACTTCTCTCTATACCTCTCTGGCACCCATTCATAAGCTTTCAAAATTCTTCCGGATTTAACTCTCATAATCCTTAGAATCATCTAAAGATAAGGCAGCAAATACTTCCCTAGCCTTTCCTCGAAAGGAGGTTTGAACCAACGTGCTCCATGACGTTCTCGGCCATTCACGCTGTTCTGCCACTTTCTCAAATTGTAAAAAAAATGCATCCACTTCATTTTTCAACAAAAATTGGTACACTTTTTACTGCATTGTCTATTCTAAAAGATTTTGGTATTTCTCTGGACTTTTCTTCTACTTCAAGTTTCTTCATCTCTAGCTCTATCCTCTTTTGCTCAACTTCAATCTTTTTTTGCTCAACTTCAGTTTCTACCTTCCTAACCTTTTCAGCTCTCTCATTTTCTAACTTCTTTAGTTCAACAGCTTTCTCATTCTCTAACTATTTGCAAATGAATCTGCATCTGCTCAACACTCATCCCTTCATAAACAAATTTGGACTTTTTTGGTTTAACCTTGCGTGACTTTGTTTTTTCACGTACGGCTTTGGCACCTTCCTCTTCACTTGCACTACCTTCTGTATTATTCTCACTAGCGCTTTGCTGGCTATCAGTTTCTTGCCCTTCCCAACTCATTAGTAACAACCCTTCCTTATCAGACAAAATGCCTAAAGTCATTAGCGCCTCACTTACTTTATTTGAGATTTCTTGCTTCCTTGCAGATTCTGATACTTCTACATTATAGTACCTAGCTAGAACAATCCAGTCTATTTTAGTTATACCTTCTAACTTTTCACCACTAGGACTACGTATGAAATCTTTCAAATCAAAACATCTTAATAACCTGCTCAAAATAACACAGCAAGACAAATATTATAGCACTAACACTATCATAAACTCTCCCCCCTCTCCAAAGTACATGGAAGTACTGAAAAGCAATTAACAGTAGGGATACGTCAAGTTATGGTCGAATACGCTCGACATGAATAAAGCAACAATTAATAAGGATACGTTCGGGTTTCGTTCGATAGAATGAGTAAACAATGAGTATGGATATGTTTGAGTTTCGTTCGATAGAATGAGCAAAAACTGAGTAGGGATACGTTCGGGTTTCGTTCGACAGGCCCCCATGTAACATAAAAAAAAAATCTCTCTCTAAGGTAAGGATTTACGAGGAGAATATATCAGGAAACAGTGACAACCCACTATAACTTAAAATGTACTTTAATAACAATTAGTAAGGAAATTAAAGTCACAAACAGAACATTAAACAATTTACGAACGCTTTACACAAAAGCAAAGACTCGCTATACAGCACTTCATCAAGACTACTAATCACTAATCACTGCATTTTACAGTATAATACCCAAGTCACAAAGCTTTACATCAACACAACATATAATTCACTGTAACATCAAAAAGTTAGTGGCAACCAACGTTACATCACACAAGAAAACGTCCAAATGGATAAACAATACATTACCATATATTCCTCAAAACTTGATACACTATTATAATCAATTGTTTGTTTCAGCTCCAACGAAAATCGTCGTTTTTGGGCCTTTATATACCAGACTCACGCTAGACATCCATGGACCAAATATCATTGTTTCGGTACATTATCCTTGGCGACTACCGCCTACGCCAAGCGCTACTGCCATCTGTTGTCTAGTGTACACACTTTTTTTCTATGCAAATATCAATTTTCAACCTTTCTGCAATTTTACATTCAATAATCAATATTCCTTTACAATATACATACATATATATATATATATATATATATATATATATACACATATATATATATATATATATATATATATATATATATATATATATATATTACGTTAATGATATAACATGTTTAAGTGGTAAAGGGCTTCAATAACCGACCATGCTGTAAATGGCTACTAGTGGCAGCTCAGAGTAATTAAAAAAAAAGTTATGGGGTTAGCAATTTCATCTCTTATGACTTCCGAACAAACGGGATTATTACTCAGGAAGGGAAAAGGTGTGTGATAAAAAAAAAAAAACATAAAATTCCCTGTAGAAAGGATGGTTTCTCCGAAAATAATATATTAAACAGTTTCTGTATCATTTAAGGTCGAAGGATACAAGTTAAAATGAGATTGCGACGCTAATTCTACTTTCATCATCGTTTGGCCATTGCAAATGACTAACCATTTTCGTTCCTTTGCTTGATGCATCATCGAAAATATAAGCTACTTACAACTAGAATCAATTAAATTGTTTGTGCCTTCTTAAAAAAAAAAAATAATAATAATAATAATAATAATAATAATAATAATATATTATGATTATTATTATTATTATTATTATTATTATTATTATTATTATTATTATTATTATTATTATTATTATTATTATTATTATTGTTG